>NW_027116643.1:723839-798718 GCF_000696795.3 Halyomorpha halys | reverse complement strand
AATACTAAAGTATTTTTCATATGTTTTAATTTATACTCCAACACTTCTACCCCGGAAAGATTCAACTTATATAATATAAATATTTAACAGATTCCAAATAATTTGGAAAGGAAATAATCACCAAGTATGTATATCATAGCTATATCATCTATTGGCTATAATTTTTACTCTAGAAATCTTCAGTCATTTCAAAAAAAGTACTGTAAGATGCCTTTTAAGTATTCTCTTGATAATTGGGGGTTATACAATGGTAAATATTTTGCCACAATCCCTCGCTAATGACTCCGTGTACCGGATTGCTCCACTGATGATTATCCGACTCTTCGACAATGGAGAAAGTGCTTTACGTAAGAGAGGTCAGCCGATGACCAGACGCCCCTAATTACGGCCTAGGGACGCCTATCATTTGGGGCATTAGTTGCCCCCATACCCCAAGGCTCGGACGTCCCTCGGCCACAATGCGCTCCCCTGTCCCCTCCAATAGCTGCTATGACTCGTGAATCAAGAGCTGATTAGGTGACTGTCGGTATTCCCAGCCTCCAACAGCCTGCTTTTATCTATAATGGCTCCTTTCCTTTCATACAATTATTTATTTTATTTTTTGTTGTCTTTCATGAAACTTTCTCGTGTGTTTACCGAATCTATGATGAAATAATCACAATTCAAGTACAGCGACCGGCGAGACTTTCTGGTCTTGGAAAGTTTTAGAAAAACTGAACTGACTTGGATAATAGTTTTGTGCATTGAATATTTTCATACACGAATAGTTAATGAATTAATCATCAAGGAAAATTAATTAAAATTTAAAAGGAGATTTGAAGGTCCAGATTGCAGTCAAGATTCTCTCTCTCTCTCTCTCTCTCTCTCTCTCTCTCGCGCACACACACACACACACACACACACACACACACACACACACACTCCCCCTCTCCTTCCTCCCAAACATATAATATAAATAAAAATCTATCATATTTTCGTATATAACGTATCTAAGAGGATACAACTAAACGCATACATTCAAATAGAAGTAAGAATTATAAAATAAAGTGTAATATTTATTAATGTATATTAAATGTAATAGATAAAAATAAACAGTAATAAACAAATGTAAAAAAAACTAATAAATACTTTTGAAACTAATGGACTTGGAATTCTTATAGATCCTCCTACCGATCGTTATTATCGCCTCCATCTTGATGTAACTGCCTTAGCCTGTTAGGTACAATTCATGAATTCGTTTAAAAATTACTGCTACTTAATCCTTTCCGGTTATTAACTCTAATGAGAGCGATAAGCGTAGTATCTATCAAAATGGCCGAAATAATGTGCTTTATAATTGCTTACACGCTATGGAGCATTTTACAATTCTCTCGCTCTAATTTTATCGACAAATCAATAATTAATTATTTTATTGGTGAAAAATCCTCAAAAAATAAATGATCAGAAGTAAAACTCTAGTTTATGAATATATATATTGCTGTGTTACAATACGTTGTGTAATTAATGTTTATCGGGAAGGAGTAATTAAATATGTTTTACAAATTGATTTTTAATTTTTTCCTATGACATCCATATGTTGGCACCCTCTAGTTTCATACATAGTCTGGGAAAAAGGAGTCTAAAATATGGCTGTAGTTAAAGCAAACCTGAATTAATTTATGTCAATGAAGTCCTGTATACATATGTTTGAAATACTGGATAGCAAAAAATTTTCTATTATATGGGAACACGTAGTCTAATATGACACATTTTTAATAATGGCGTCGCATATTTTTAGGTCCATTGGCAATAACTCCTGATATATTATGAGTAGTTATAACAATTATTATAATCCTCTTTATTTTATATTTACCGAGCTTCAATTTAAGTCCTAATGGAGTTTTTTATGTTCAATAATTCCCGAGATACAGTTATCCAAAAAAAATTTCCCTCAAAAACATTCCATTTTTTTGGTTTCAATTTTTTTATAAATGTTCAATAATTTCTTACGTTCTTTTATAAACCTTGTATTTATTATTTAACCAAGGATTAGATAATTTATGATTAAACAGGTTGCCTAAGACAGATTTGATATAATCCCAGCATGTCAGTTAGTGGTTTACACATCCGCTGTTCCAGTTTCATGAGGTTTGGAAGTTTAACTCGGCAACTTAAACTATACTCAATTGTTGTAGTTTTGCCAACATCATCGCAATACAATACAATGATACCATGTAAACGTTTTCCCCGTTTATGTATTATAATTAGATATATATAAAAGAGAAGTATTTATAAAAAAAAAAATCTGTTAAGTAAATAGGTCAGTACCAATAAATCACATATTTTTTGTAGTTGTGAAGGTAATAATTTTTTTTCTCTTCATATCGCCTTGAAATCAATATTAAAAATAAATACTTGTTCATATTATTATTATTAACATTACGATATCATATTATAATAAAATATAATATACTAGATGTATGAGTGTGGCGATCGCAGAGGGATAGCTCTCCTTCCATAAGCGTACTAGATAATAATCAATATACTGCTTAATCGGATATCTCAATATTACAAGCATATTTTAGGCAACCACCAAATGGGGTGCAAGAGAGGAAAAAGCACACCAGAACAGATCTTCATCCTAATACATATACCCGGAAAATGATGGGAGGTAGATCTGGGTATCACACCTTATTAATCGATAATAATAAGAGAAGAAGATGAAATCGGCTTGCAAGTAAGTGAAAATAAAAGTATATGATAAAAGTAAGCCGAAAAATCCACCTTACGGCATGGTCTGCTTGGATAGCAAATCGTTTCCGACAGAAGAAAGTTTCAAATACACCGGCTCCACAATAATTTCAATAAATGATGCAACAGTGTATTGTTTTCTCTGTCGAGAATACGAAAATCTTTAAAAAAAAACTGATGTTGAGATTATATAATGCTATGATAAAGCCAGCTCTGATATACGGCTACTAGAGCCGGTGTCTGACAGATATCCTAGAAAGCAAAATCGATAAATTTGAACGGAAAGTCCTCCGAACAATTGCAGGAGCGATTTCGAATCAGATCCTTGGAGGGGAAGATCACACAGTGGCTACCTGCAGAGGCTTGTCAGTAAATGGTTGTGGTAATAATGAAAACAAAAAAGACAGGCGTGGAGAAGGCTGGTTCGGACGGCTAAAAATCTATAAGGTCTGTAGAACTAGATAAAAAAAGTATAATATTGTAGTATAAAGTATAATAATTGTATTGGTAATAATACAATATTATAATATATGAAGGCAAGGGTGTTTGTATTATATATACATATCCCCATATTTGTATTATATATACATATCCTCATATTTGTATTAGGTATACATATACTCTCATGTAAATAAAATGTATGTGAATCGCTTATTTTCCTACATATTCAACCGCTTTTTCTATGCATAATAAATATAGATATTGATAAAAATAAAGTTGATAGAAATATATGGAGGAGAAATACAACAGAGCTAAAGATATTGGCCTTCGGTCGAATGGGCAAACGGACGGAGGGTCCTGGTTGGTTGTTAGTGTCCTGTATCTTCTTCCGTCCTGGTAACTTCTCCATCACCTCTAGCACCTCATTAACATCATTACAAAATATCCCGATACCATTTAACAAGTGAATATTTTTCATTTTCATGATTTTTTATTTCATTCAACAACGAAAACGAGGTAAAATGATGGCTTATTGTCGTCCCATAACTAATTTAAAAAAAAAAATTGAAACAAAATTACTTTTTTCTGCAGGAAATTGCAGGACAATGATATTGAAATATAAACTAATATATCGATCCCCTAAAACGTATTTAAATTAATGGCAATATTCCCTCAACCACAAATAGAGAATTTCTGAAAATATATTAAGGATCAAGTCTGAAAACGATAGGTTTCTAATTTCTGAAATTAAAAGATTGGGACAAAAATCTATCTTCATTTATAAGTCCTCACAAAGGAAAAGGAAATTTAAATTTTTGAATTAATTCTCTAATATATTCTCCAAATGAAGGAAGTTTTTAATCGAAAATGTTTGGGTTCAAATATAGCTTCTCTTTTATTGAATTCACTTAAAATTTCTTAGCATTTTTCTCCTGAGAAATATCGTTGATCGTTGATTAGACTCTACGTAAAATGTTAAGATTCCTTTTTCATTCGAATAGCAATAATGCCATCAATGTGTTTTTATAACTAACCAGGTTTTATTAAATTGTTAAATTAATGATTTTTCGTTAATTAAGAAATCACGTGACATGATTATTTTATTAACTTTACATACCTATTTATGGAATACATTGTAAGGGTGGGTATAGGAATTGTTCGAATAAATATTGCGACAATGAAAAATTTCAAATTCAAGTTTTTCAAGAAACTACACTAGTTTTGAGGTTCCCTGAATCCATATAATCAAGTCTTGCGAAATCGTCATCGTGTGTGTTGACAGCCTGGCTGAAAATATAATATTCGTTCGCAACTGAAATCATATATTCAGCGCTGGAATGTTGCAGCAACTTGTCTGATAAAATCATCTCAACAAAAATGCTAATTTTATACATCGAATCGATTAAATTTTTTTTTCTCAAATTTATCAAAATTGATAAAAACATGTTTTATTATGATCAGCATATCCTACAGTTTAAATAATCTGACAGTGTTAAATTGTCCAAATTTAAAAAATCCCTTACTCTTAAAGTATTTTTATATTAAATAAATAACTATTTTGCATTATTATTAAAAATGTGAACTCTGAAGGAATTTGATATTTAACTAAAGGAGAGCAGTTTAAAGCCTGAAAAATCAGAGTTAGCCGAGCATGCTCGATTCCTCAAGATATCAATCTTGCATACAGAACTGTATTATTTTTCATTAAACTGTTAAAACTCAACTCATTAAATTGTACTCTTGGCTGGAACAAAATTGCTACTCGTTATTCTCATATCCATAAACTCTTAAATATGAATTTTTATAGCAATAGAAATATTAAAATTTATTAAATGAAATGTTGAAAGGGTAAGCTTTCCAGATCATTACAGACTATGATGACCGTGATTTGCATGTCATATATAATGGGATTATGGTTCATTCTGCTCTTTATGAGCCATAACTGCAAAACATCTGGAATTTGAATCAAACATGGATTGATTTAATAAGATTTTTTTGTTTGCCTTCCAACAACAATTTTGATTATTAAATTAGTTATTGGATATGATAAATACAATCTGCCACAAATTAAGGGAATTAAATATTAAGAATTCAAATATTGATTCATTCAATATATACAGAAATTGAAAAGCAAAAGTAATTAAAAAAAAACAGAAAAAAATTTAAATGATAACATGATGATTAAATGATAGTACTCAGTGAATTAATAGAACGAAAATTAAATTTATATTATTAATAATAAAGAAATATGTGTAATGGACTACTAACTCTAAGGACCTGGCCTCCAGCCTCATGAAGTGGGTATCAAATCACCTCCTCGCACAACCGTTGTTCTAGTAACATGCTAAGTACTTCACCCCTGACCCTTCATGGGTTTTAGCGGTTGAGATTTAATTTAAAGAAATTTGTAAATAAAATAAAACTGATCAAATAATAAAAAAACAATACGTACAAGACAAAGAAAATTTGATTTAAGTAACAATAGAACAAATACACATTCCCTCTTATGAACAATACTTACATTCTGCCTGGAGAAATCCAAGCCCACCTTTGGGGGTGAGTGTGGAAGGCATGACAGGACTCCAAGAGATCCCAGCGCTTTTCTACCAGCAGCGTGTCACTGGCATTAAGGAAGGACAATTATTTTATTTTATTTTTTTATCTATCTCTGGATTCAATGCAACATTGCATTCAACATTTTTTTATAACCTATCAGTCTTTTAGTCAGTTATTAAATTAATGATTTAACATTAATTAATGAATTAAGGATCACAATTATTTTTATTTACAATTTTTATATTTCTGAAACATTGTTCTGCACTATACCTTTCTCCAAAGCATTTTCAGGAAATAAATGAGGTACCCTTCGAAAATATTGATAAGCTAGCTTCATAGCCTGACCGGGGGGCAAATATTTGCTATATCATTAAGGTTAGCAAATTGTGCTGATATTTGTGTTCCCAAAATATAATATTCTACTCACCCTCTTCTTTGTTTACATCCTTAATAATAGGAAATTCAGTTTCGATATCATAATATTGTATTATATCTATTTATAACAAATTATTTTTTGAGAATTAGATAATTAACTAACTGGTGATATTATAACATTATATCATCTCTCTGTTATATAAAAAGTTGTAATAATATTGTTTTACATATAAGGTTGAATAATAATGATTAGTCGTAAAAAATTGAGTTTAACTGATGAAGAACGCATTTTGCGAAAAAAAAAAAATTAAAAAAAGTTATCTGCATGAATATTTATTCATGGAAAACTTCATGTGGCTCTTTCAAGGTTCAGGAGCAAAGATGAAATAAAAATTCAGTCCAATTTAGAGGAAAAAAGTGCTTCGGAACATTCTGTTTGCACTAAATTGAAGTTTAAATTAAAATGTTGGAACAGAGACTTGATTTTTTTTTCTTGCTTACGCTATATTGAAAAAAATTATAATATCTGAATACATGATCTACGGAATACATATAAATTACACTTGTACAATCTGATTACAATCAAAAGAAAAATATAAAACAGGGGGTTGGTCCGCCACTAGGCAGACAGGGGGTATTTCTTGTACCCCCAATCATATTTATATAAAATATGGCCTTTCTTGCCCTTGATGATGCTGCCAGGAAGCTGGAACTTGTTGTTAATGCCAACTAAACCAAATATATGACAGCTGATCAACAAATAGGTTTTAATGAAGATCCAAATTGGTCATCACTCTTTCGAACGAGTTGAGGAATTTGTGTACCTAGGATCACAAGTTAATGCCACCAATGGCGTTTCGGCCGAGATAAGGAGACGAATAGAATCGGGCAGTAGGTGTTTTTTGGACTGCGTCGGACTTAGGTAGTAGCTCACTATCAAAATCCACGAAAACTAGATTGTATAAAACATTAATTCGATCAGTGCTGCTCAAAGCCTCGGAAACTTGGGCAGTTTTAAAGGCCGATGAAACGGATCTTCAAACGTTTGAGGGAAAGATACTTCGACGCATATACGGCCCATTAAAGGATCGTTCAGCTTGAAGACGCACGAATAGGGAAGTCTACTTGCTAATTGGTGAGCCTGATGTTGGAAAGATTGTGAGAATCGGTAGGCTGCGCTGGGCAGGCCATGTGGCAAGGATGGGAACTGACAAGATCCCAAATTAACTTCTCAATTAGCGACTACATGGAACACGAACGAGGGGCCGCCCTAAGCTTCGATGGTTGGACGTTGTTAAAGAGGATCGAGGACCCTGCTCGGAGTGAGGAATTGGAGAGCAGCTCCACTTAACAGATTAAACTGGTGGAAGCTGCTTGAGGAGGCCACAATTATGATGATGATGATGATAATGATTAAAAATGAAATATTTTAAAAAATATATCACGTTATTTGCCCAACATTGCGTCTTCCATTGCAGTCCCTATGAATTACTTATCACAGATCTTTATCATCTGCCTAAAAGGTGCACAATGGGGAAAAAAAAAACATTTAGTCATTTATGTATAAAAATGATTGACCGTAACTGATTATGAAGGAGATGGTTGGGGGTGCAGTCAAAATGAAACTAAAAATATTTTCCTACGGTTCTCCACACTTTGCAGGGCTTCATCGGGGCTAAAAAAGATTAAAAACAACTAAAAATATGTTAACAATGTAAAATAATCAGAAAAAATAAAGTGCAATATGGTAGGGTTAAAAATTATCTAAATATAAGTGAAAAATTAAATAATAATAAGATATACAGCAATAAGTATATTTAAAAAAGAAATAAAATAGAGCGTAAGTTTTAAAATGAACAGGAGACGTAATAACACGTAAAAATAGAAAAGTAGAAATAATTATACACAATAAGAGACGGGAAAGTAAGGAAATAAGATGGGAGTAGAATAAAGGTCAAGAAAAATAAATAAATAAACTTTAATGATGTTAATTATAATTAACCTTCATAAGAATGTTAATAATAAAATAAAGAGGAAATTTAACCTAAATATAGTTGTAATAAATAATTTAAATACCTGATCTGAGTGTATGGAAGACCACAAATATTGTTTTGATACATTTTAACTAATAAAAAGACTGTGATAAATAATTTTTATTGTTATTTTAATGTGACAATTAATTAATTAGGTAATTAGACATAATCTAAGAAATGGTTAATTACGAAAAATATATGATTCCCTAATGTTTTAATGTCTCATAGGGTAACTTAGATGGATTGACCTGGACAGAATAGCCTGCATAAAGTTCTTTTTTAAATTACTTAGTTCTAAGGTAGTATAAAGGTAAGATAAATTATAAATAATATTTTTTTTTTGTTTGGAATTGTTGAAGGTCATATGTGTAATAAAAGCTGTTTGTAATAGATTGTCCCTGAGGATGGCCGTATTGGTCAAAACGTCGGACTCATAAATAGAATAAAAATGTTTTGAGACTATAATGGATAAAATTGTATTTATTTAAACAATATTAACTATTCTCTAGAAAGTCTTAAGATTATAATAATAGTAAATAAATAATGAACAGATCAAAACCACAAACCTTTCGTGTTGAAAGATAGCAAACGAATGAACAAAGGCGGATATGGGAAAATGGACGCAGAGATTATTATTAATCCTTAATAATTGAGGATAACTATTGGGATCGTGAAAAATTTCGAAAAGAGGTTTTCGACGTTTTATGGCTTTCTAAATCCAAATAACAGTTTCGTAAAATGGTCTGATGACTTCTGTACCTAGGCTTAGGGTAAGATATAGGCTTCTAGGTCCTGATATAATTCTAGAATATGAAGCTTTCTCCATTGTTCGCCCCTTTCAAATTTCTTTAGAAAATCAAAGAGGTTCAATATAGTGGAATGAAGTCAATAAAAGAATTATTCCACCGGTCATTCTTGGGGTTGGCAAAAAGGCTAATTGGCCCATTACATGAGGATACGTACCAGTACCAGTAATGTTACATCAAATTCTAGTTTGACTGCATAATTTAGTTTATTCCTCAAAATGTATGAGGAGCACTGGAGGACTGGACCAGAGTCTAAGGAGGATTTTGGATTAGTTTGATTAGTTACGGGAATAATTTAATAGGGTCTAGGCTACCGCTAGATTAACAGTGTAGCGATAGTAACAGATTAGTCTGTATTTAATCCCATCATTATCTCAGTTTATTAATTCCAACTCCATATCGATATCGCTAAGATCAGCAGGAAATATTTCCTCTCTCTTGTTTTATTTATTTTTCTATATTGTTGAAGTGAGCAATTTTATTAAAGTTTTTGTACTTTATTTTTTATGGAAAGTTGCATTAACTTTAAAAGATTTATGTCTCTGAGTGCGGCACATCGGTTGTTTTCGAAAAGAAGCATAATTTAAAACTATCATTTTGATAGGTATGGAGGTATTAACATTAATTAATATTTTGAAAGTCTGCCAAATGTCTTGTTATACCTGTCCCGAGTATATCAACAAAGGGCAGTTCGCAGGTGGCGAAAAGGTTCTTGCTTAACAAATCTATTAAAAAAGGTATTGCCTGCTGGCTTCGTCGGTAGGCAGGTTAATTATAAACAACACATGCACCAAACACTTTTTTAAGTGTACCACCTCTTGTAAGGTATTTTTCTTGGGCGTGGCTGATGATAGTCCATGGAAAATAAGGTTCCGAAAAAGTAACGAACGAGAGAGGGATCTGGTCAGAAGAGAAGTAAAGGGAACACAGAATACAGACAACGAGAGAAGCAGGAGAGGTACTGAAGTAAGAAGACCAAAGAGTGGGCAAGATGCATTTTGACCAGAAGAGGTCCTGAGAAGGGCTCTTCAGAAATGGAACTCCACGGCTGCGACAGGACCCAAGTTACTACACCTCACCACATCAATCATCCAAATGAGCATCTATGAGTATATATTAGGCAATAAGTAATAATGTAATAATCATATTTTATAGCTATCGTTTATCTGGATCATTAGATTTTTTTTAGTAACATCATTTACCAATAAACTGTAAATAAACACTTTGTTCCTTGATGTAGTTTATTTACTATTATATTATACAATACCACCCCTTATTATAGTTAATGGTAACAACACTCTATAAATATAAGAGTATTTAATTGGTAAGCACACTAAAAGGCTGTGGATAAGAATCCAATAATAATAATAGTTTTGCAGGACCTTCAGCGATTATCCTGGCATTCCAACTAAATCCCGAGACAGTACATGGCAATTTATTATGAAGCTGCCGCCATTTATGGGCAAACCTACAATCCAAAGACTAAATTACCTGCGAACCCAAGAGATATTATATCAACAGAAGAGCTGAGATCAGAAACGTATAAAAAAGAATTCCATTATGAGTGAGTAAATTCACACCAGCGCCAAAGAGAGGGAGTGAGATGATGAAGTACAAGTATGAAACCAAGTAAGATCTTTAATACACATTCCGTTGATGACTTCAATCATTACCTACTTCCCTTCTACCCACCAGTTCATCATCTATGTGATATTGATATACGATATTGAATTCTTTATCAATTTTAGTTTTACATAGCCCATATTTTACCAACGACTACTAAGTATAATAGTAACTTCGATTGGCATATTTTTTATATTCACTTGTTTGTTTTTTCATTGTACTGCCAATAATTAGAGGCTTTATTTTTACAAGTAATAATTAATTTATTTGATCTCCTTAATCAAGCAGCATCATATACATTAATTTTTCTATCTCCAAAGACAGAGGTTACAAGAATTATACACTAGTGATATGAAAAGGAGGAGAAATATTATATCGTTTGGTGGTTGCAAAGTCCAGTTTAAAAATAATCCTATTTACTATGGAAGTTTTGTTCCTATCCACTTTTTCTCAGTTAAGCAAAGTGTTTCAAACTTCTGATGCTAGATTGCTTCTTCGCTAACTACAAAGTGATTAGAAAAAATATTAGAATAAAACCACATTGTTTCTTTGTTTTTTGTTGTTTTTTTTTTCAATTTTTGTTATTAAGTCGACAGTGAGGTAGCAAACCTTAAATTAATATTCAGTATTCAAAAATAAATATTGAACAGTAGAGAAGTAAACTTGTATACATTCTCTGTTAGGACCAGATGCAAAATAATTATCTTACTTTCATACACAAATACTATACTAAAAAAAAAACATATAAAATCGTTTAAAAAAATTGCTATGAATTATTCTTCAGAAAATACTTGCTGAGTGGACTTTTTTTTTTAATCTCCCCTACAAGGCCATTTCTGACATAGGGAGAGAAGGGGTCAGAGGTTGTCATGTTGGTAACCAACCTATTTATTCCAACCGGAATGGGAGGATCTTGTTATCATTCCAGTTGGACCGCCGCAAAAAAAAAGTGTATCCCCCCAGACCGCAAACGAACCAGCACCGCTTCAGTTTGATGCTACTAAAGTGACGCTCCTATATCCTGCAATGGCCTCCTAGTCTAGTAGAATATCATTCATAGCGATCTGATAAGTTACTGGCTTTGTTCTTCATCTCCATAACCAATGTATTGTACTGTACGATTCTGACTACTTTCCATAAGAAATTAGTAATTCCTCGTTTCTTTCCTCTTCAAGTTGTACTTATAATTAGAAATAAATTTAATTCGTACTAACTTATGTCGAAACTCTTTAATCTCTAATGTTAATTTTTTTACAAATGATGAAATGGTGATGGATTTTTGTTTTAAAGCATAGGACGTACTGATACAAAATGTAATTTTGAAGCTGGCACTGATTTCACACCTTTCACTTTTGCTCCTTACTGTAGGGTTGCCCCTTCGTAACCTTCGGAGGTACAGTTTCCTTTTCATCCATCTTTACTCTTCCTGGCCTGCTCTTCATGAACGAGGACACTTGCTCTCTCGTCTTCTTGAACACTTCACGGGGTTTCTTGAGGGCGTCCCGAAACGACATTTTCTTTTCAGTGGGTGGAGGTTGCCGTGATCTGAAACAGAAAGGACATGTAGTGTCTTCTAAACCAGTGTAAATCTAGCAATCAATATGAATAGATACGTACCTACCTAACTAAGGTATCTACCTAACTTATATCTGATATGGCAGCATAAATTGTAGTAAAGAAAGGTATATAATTTAGTTAATAATAGAGAATCATGGTAGTAGATAATTAATGAAAGTATATAACTCCAGAAGTCTCGAAGAATGGGATTTGGAGATGATGAAACTGTTGAATTTACACATCGTGGCATTATTGAAAAGTGCTCGAATGAGATGGCAGGACATTTAGAGAGAATGCCCGATCAAAGGATATCCAAGATGATGCTCTATGGGAAAACGAATAAGAGGGTGTCCTCTTATTCGTTTTCATTCGGTAAACAATGTGAAATCGGGGTGTGTATACCGGCTTGATGGCTGTACGGCGTGGAGGAAGAGCTGAGGTGGTTGGATGTTCATAGGTGCAGGAAGAGAGGAAGAGAACGTAAAGATTGACTTGCTTTGATGGACAAGGCCCGGGTTGTAGGACAGTAGTGCCATGGTAATGATAACAAGATAGCTCCACGGGACCGCCCAAAATACACCATAGGCATGGACAAAACCAGACGTAAAATTCAGATAATTAGATTTTAAAACGCACAACGAACTAAAAACCTTATTACATCCTTGTTTAGTTCAAGATGTAGGATGAAATGCTATTAAAAGGAAAAGTTATATTCATTTTTGAATAACTGAAACTTGAAGTTAATAAAATCTACCAATGTGACGTTTTAGTGTGAAATGCTATTTGAAACTTAAATCTAGGGATTATTAAATATGAATGGTTCTTCCAAGACAGAAGGGATGTCATTCCAAAGTGACATCTTAAAATTCCTCGCCCTCCCCACTGCAGGATTTGGAGTGAGATATTTTTTCATTCAAGAAACAAAATTTCATTATAGTTAATGTGTTAATCTTCATTACTATCACTCAAGATGTTTCTTGAATTGAACAGAAACCTTATACAACCTAACTTGTATAATTTTTGGCCTAGAATTATTGGGCAAACAGTTAAATCTCTGAATTCTCTCTGAATACAGAATAATAAATAAAATAAAACTCCATTTTGTAGGCTTTGGAGTGACTCGAAGAGGTGGGTTAGATATTGTACTTTTCTGGAGCTTCCGGCAGGAGAGCATTCATGGGATTCACCTGAGAAAGAAATAAACCAAAAATTTTGACTACTTCTTAAAAAAAAAAGAAAAGAAGAATGTGAAAAATTGGTCAAATTTGTATTAGAATATTAAGAAGTTGATCATAAACTATACTGGAATTTTTGGATTTTTCTATCGTTGAGATTTTAGTTTTGTTTTTTGAAGTTAAAAAAGTTAAAAGCCTATTTTTGGTGCCCATTCTTTTCTGTAATAAATAATTCGATTAAATGACTTATAAACTACAGAGCATTTACAATTTTAGGGAATCCCTCCGGCAACCCTCTCTCTACCCATGCCTATCCCACGTGAGGCCCCAAAAATTATAAGATCCGTTACTGATCTCATTAATAACAGTACCATTGTCATTTTATTTATTGAGGATATTTAGCCTCAGGTTTAGTATTTATGTAAACTTTAACAATTAGTAGCTCCCATTTGTGTAAAAGTCGAAGACTCTATTAGCTCATGATAAATGAATGTGATCCGTTAATTCTTTCACTATAATTAATGAGCCATCAGTAATCCTTCAATAAGATTGATGTAATGAAACCTTTACCCTTCTCAACTGATCGCTACAGCATCCGCTCCTTTCTTATCTTCAAAACTTTTTCTATTAATCTTCAACTTAACAATCTATATTTTATGAACGCCTAACTATATTATCTATTAATTTTATGTATTATATTCTGAACTGTACAGAACCCTCATAAATCATCGCCAACAATAAAACATGGAAGCGTTCATTGTACGTGATGTTCCTGAAACATATGAGAGTATTTGACGGAGCGATGTTAAAACGTGTTTTGTAAAGCTTTTTTTCCCCCTAGGAAACTCGTTTTTTCCATGTACATCTAAATTTTCCGATAGTAACCGAGTAATTTATCGGAGCCTACGGTGCACCTCTTATAAGATATTAAAACGATTTTTAGAAAAATACTACTTTGTAAGGATATCATAGGAGATACAGTGTCGTAAAAAAGCTAAACATGAATGGTTTTAAGAAATACACATAAGATTCTCGCATTAGTAATTTTTGAACAAGAAAATTCATTGTATATTTCGAAAATGGTGAACCATAAAGATTTCTTTTTAATTCTTTTAAAAAATCATATCTAAACAATGAGTATGGAATGTTAAGTTGGTGAGGAAGATGAGAAGGTCGGTTCTTAAGTACATTTTTTTTAACCATCCCACCCTTAATTATTGACATTACCTTGTGGAACACTCCAGTGCGTGGTGGACATTATAATTAAGCTCAACCTAGACCAGAGCTCCAAGGGTGTGGACAATCCCCTACATTTTGGCAACACATTTTCTTTGAAGGTGAATAGTATATATAGTACCATACCCTTAGATAAAATAATACAAACTAATATTCTAGCGATCTTTTCATCGTTTGTAAAGTACAATATTTTAAATTCGAATAAGCAAGACTATCAGTTTTATTGCTGAGAATGATACTATCGATATAAATTCGCAATCTTCGTCCTCACTATATATAAACTCAGTAGATCGTTTCCGATAACAAATAAAAATTATAAAGTGTATTTCCTTTCTCTTTAATCGATTGTCGATGAACGTACCCTAGACTTTAGATCGATAATACAGCCTAACCCGTGAGTATAATTCGTAGCTCTGTCACCAAGGGTTTAATGGAAGCTATACATTACTCCACTAAATGCTTCAGTTATTCGGGGAAGTTAACCCCGTGATATCACCTGACAATTTCTTAATAACACTACTTTCTCAAAGTTCAGCACGAAACATAGGGAACAGTTACATTATGGCTTGGACTAATCTTGCAGCAATTACTGATTTAATGAGTCTTCTGCACGTAGTGTCAGCCCATAGTATTAGCAGATGTTTGTGAGGGCTTTAGGGAATGAAACCCAGTAGTGATCATATTCCATGTTTCATATTTTATTTTCCTCAGTATTGAGATTTATCCGTTAGATATTTCATTTTTTTATTATTTATTATTATTATATTTTAGTTTTGATTCTTAGATTCTAAACTCTATAAATTTAATATAATTGTTATACGACATTTCGTATAGTAATTATTATTATTATATCATTCTTTTATTTCACTTATTCGAGGGTAAAACCGTTAAAGAAAAACTTTGGACATTCTACCAGTACCCTACTGACCTGAGCAGAAACAGATGGGTGGTCCTCATTTGTACTTTATTCATTTGTTATTATTATTATTATTAATTTTATTGTATTTATTCTCTCTCGACTTTTATTGATTTTCTCATTTCTACTTTTCTATTTTACGTGTTATTATTACGTTTACTGTTCATTTTAACCTAATAGTTTGTGTAATTCTTTTTATATTCTTGTGTCTTTATTGTTAATAGTTTAAGAAAATATTCGTAATCAAATTAATAAACTTGGAAGACCAAAATATTTTTCACTGCTTGGTTTAGTAATGGAACTTTGTAATTCATAATAAAAAAAGAAAACATTGCTTTCTAAATTACATATATGTAATACATTATATATATGTGTGTATGATGCTCAAATTAATAGCTTCAAGAGTTTATCGCTAGTGAAATCCAAATTGTGTTGCATGAATGCAAGTTTGCTTATTGTGATAATTACATCACGAGACCCTTGGGGCAAATTAACGGATATTATCAGCAAGTTAGTTGGCAGGGGAAGAGGGTCAAACCCCCCGTTTATGGCCTCTTTTTAGCGTATTTCCTCTTTATAGCTTAAGCGGAATCATGAAAGCCTTTTATTATCCGAACCTTACAATGCAACGATAATCGGGCATGGCAGTCGCTTTATTGCTTCTCGTGTAGTCGTTATGGAATGAAACGGCAAATCTGTTGCTTCCGGTGGATGTTTTAGTTAAAATAAAAATTTATAATTTAATACATTAAATGAAAAATGGTACATGAACTTAAATAATAAAAAAAATATTCCCGATGATTACCAAAAATTAGATAAATGAATCTCTTATGATACTCCTCCATTGCGAATGACTATTTCTACGCTCAAAAATGGTATTCATTTTAAACATCTTATACTATAGGTTCGAATGTGACTGTAGCGGATAATTATTTTCTGTTTCAATGTACCTGTGAACAAGCCCCGTGGGTTCGGGAACCCTTAGGATCAACTCAGACTCATAAAGTGGGAACTCTTAATTGTGTAAAAATCGGGCGGTCAAGCATGGTTCTAACAAAATCATAACCGTTGGTCTAGTAACAGAACTTTCATACAAAGTGCGAACTGCACCCCTGACCCTTTATGGGTCGAAATGATACTCAAATAATTTAATGCTATAGAGCATTCATGGAAAATCAGAAACTGTAGGTAGATAGATGTAAACTTTATTTATTTACATGTAAAATGTTTTACCATGCTAAATGTTTTAAGTAAAAGATTGTGAGCAGTCCTATTTGAAGTCATGTTAAATTTAAAATGCATTAGAGATCCTAGCGGATCTTCTGAGCAACTTGTTTTATAACCTTTCCTTTCAAAACTTCATGTGATTGTTTACTTCTAAGTTTTGATTAAAATAATTGAATACAAAATGCCTAAATTATGTGAAAAGTGGAAATTGTGCATAAATTTGGCCACTGATCTTTTAACTTGTGAAGAAGAGAATCAAGATGTGCTAATTGACAAGTGTGCAATAATTACATTATTATTATTATTATTATTGTCATCCATTGCTTTATTCAATTTAAAAACAATCAAAACAATACTAAAAACAATTAGAACACAAACTATGAGCAAGTAACCTTATACGACAACAAATAAAACGGTGACGAGCTAAGCTAGTTTGTTTTGTGATGTCATTCTCCATTTAACAGACCTAGTAACAGACTATCAACTATGCTATATGTTATATCGTTTTAACATGGCAAAAGAAGAAAATATTTCTCCATTGGACATAAGTTTTTCCATCAACATGTTAAACAAAAGATCATGAATACTCCTACAATCTTCTAAACTTCTGTTACCGAGTTCTCCTGAGCTGTGGAGTGTTTATCTGAGGATTTTGTCGTTTTTGATAATTTTTTTTTTTAAGTGGATCCCGATTATAGATTAAAGAAAAAGTTATTCCAGGATTTTACATTAATTCGATACCAAACGATGTGCATGTTATGGAATGAATTCAGTATACCTTTTATGCACCACTTTTATCCTTAAGTATGTCTTCAATATGTCTCTACTGGACAGTAGTGTAACCATATGCATTGTAGTTACAAGGGGAAATTAGGACATTCAAAATTGAAGAGAAGCTGTTCAAGTTAGACGAAGAATAACGCGAGTGAATTTGTTTCTGGGTATGTGTACATTTCCTGAGAGATGTTTTTGGGGAAGGCTCCACATTGAAAAAAAAATAGTTTTAGCGAAAGGTATTAAAAAAGGCTTTTCTAAACTGATATATCCAATAATACAATTAACAGATTTGTCTTTAATTAGGCTAAATTATTTTTTTTAAAAATAGAAAAATGTTGTTTGAGGTTCTGAAACGATCTAGATCCTCCTCTAAGGAGTGATAAAGGTACATCATTCATATCGTTGGAATCGACGATCAAAAATGGTTTTCATCGCGAGGTGAAATCAGTACAAACAAATTTAGTATATCTCATTTAATATTTAAAGAACATTTTTTTCTTTGAGTGATGAAAAGGAATTCTGATATTCAAAATCAAAGAAAAAACTCTTAGGCCTGTCGTCCATTGGGTGCGGAAAGCTACGAATTGCGAAGCAACGAATTCGTGCGAACGTCTATTGTCCATTGCCTCGGTATTCGTCCGGATCCGTAATAGACACTTCGGAACGATTTCTTTATAAATAGTGTCATGTTTTGGAATTATTACCTTGGATTCATCGACATATCCACTTGTCACGCCCTTTTTCGTACTCGTTAGCAACTAAATCACACAAAACGGGATCGGTTCGCAGTTCACACCTGTTCGGACGAAAACTGACGAACAATATGGCCCTAGTGGACGTGGTCCCCCATCCTGCCGCGTGTTCGGATCGTTCGTTCGCTCCTAATGGGCGGCAGGCCTTATTGCAATAGGGCAAATGTTTATTAGGTTTAGAAATAAAAAGAATCATGCATGAACTGAACCATATTCAGTTCACTTTACGGTATTAAATAGTTTTCGACTAAGAAGAAATCGGAAACTATTTACAAAGAGAAAGTTTCGACTGACATTGCAGATCTTTATCAAGGCTGTTGTAAATAATGGGTACCATTTGAGACTGGACCTATTTCATTGCTCATTCATTATGTTCATCTCCACTATTAACAAAAGCCCTGATGAAGACTTCGAAGGGTCGAAGCGTTGGTTCTATAATTCAAATAGAGTAATAGTATAGTTGAAATAGTTGAAATTGTATCTTAATTGCTTCCCTAGAACGCAAACTGGAACATCACTTTCTAACTCAGAAATCTGTGTATACGAGTAATATGATTTTTATTTCAAACCATAAATGAATAAGTTAAATGGCAGAGAAACCCTTGGCATCCTAAGAGTCACATTAGTTATCATTTTTTAATTACTACCTTATATTCTATTATATGCTTAGTTCGTTCCTAATTTAACTAATTGTTCTCAAATAAAAAAAAATCAGCTTTGTGGTTTTTTCTCGCTTGATATCAGTTATAAAAGTTATGCCTCCGAACCGCTCAGAAATGAATTAAAAAAATTTCGGCTTAATCAAACAATTTGTCACAAAAACTTTACTTGACGGTGTTTTTCTGCTGGAACGACCCCGAGTTCTCATCGAATTCAATCCTCTGTTGTAGGGGGGAAAAAAGCCTCATTGAGAACTTTTTCCAATAGTCACAAGTTGTTCTGGAACATACTTATCCAAATTCTGTGTGGCAAATGAGCAGCTGTTTCAATTAAAGAGGAGAGAATCGGTTTAGAAAATCATACAGTCATATGTTCGTAGCGTTAGGCCGTGTCCGAACTAAACAAAGGTAACGTGACCGAGCGATGCCAATAGCCCTTTAATTTAGTTGAGTGTCTTTATTTAAATTCAAATATTAAATTTGAGTAATTTACATAATCTTTGTGTTAGATGTTTGGTGGGAGCGACTTGAAGACTCTCGCTGGCGCCCGAACGTGCTATCATTTTCAGATTAGCTAGAAAGTCGGTTGTCATCGAAGGCTAGCCATATTTAGTTCCACTTAAATTACCCTGATAAATAATCAGAATGTTTTAAAGTTAAGATAAGAAATCGAAGGACGGATCTCCGCCGATTCAGTTTTAGCTAATTAAATTTTTTCTAGAAATATATATATTTTTTTAATATCAAAACATGCTCTACTTGCAATTAATAATTGTTTTATAGGTAAGGTTGTCTCAGGGTAAGGTGCCTACTTTGACTAGAATAATAATTGCCCCCACCATATCTCATAAACCACATATTTAAGAAAAAAAAGCCATATAATCAGATTTATAGCCATTTTATTACACTTCAATTTTATTTGGAAATAAAATTTTATTTAACCCCTTATTTTTCGTGGTATAAACTAAAAACTGATAAAGTACATGTTTTTATCTCTTCCACTCCCACAGTCACAACGCACAAATTCGTGGGAAATGTACACACAATTTTGTAGTGATAGTAAACCAAATAGGTAGATTATCTACTTTTTTAAGGTAAGGCATAGTGAAACTGGTACACTGGTGTCAGTGTAGGTAGAGGTTTAATTTGGCTTTTATCAAATTAAAATCGAAAACCTAATTTTGAAGCATTATGTAATCAGCTAATGGGAGCCTGGAGAAAGTTCCAAAATGGATTATATCCTCCTAGGGCCCTACACCACTTTAATCAAAACTCCCCGGCCCCGTATTATTGCCGTAACGATCACAATGAAACGCACAGTAACAACGAGGAAGTAGATTGTTAGTAGTAGTGAGCTTATATTATTAAATAAAATAAATTCCAAGACACTGAAGGGATCCATCCTCAATTATTATGGCCTTGCGTAAATATGTTGAATATGCGCTTTGTTATCCTAAATTTTCTTTTATCATCGAATTTCAATATAATTAAATACTGAGAGTATTTTTATTCAATTTATTTGTAATTATACTGGGTTTTAATTTAACATTATTTAAAATTCTGTTTGGACCAGATATTAAAAAAAAAAAAAATTTAAACAAAAAATAAATTTAAATAAAATTTAGAAGATGGGCACGAGACCAGCTAATGTAAAATGTCATTAGAGTGCTACCAACGGGTAGTTTCTCTACTCGCCTGTAACACTCCAATTTAACCTAAATCAGATTTACTAAATGTATTATAATGTACAGTTGTAAATAGCAATAAATAAATATTAAAAAAAAATAATAATAAAATTTATAAAACAATGGCATGGGGGAAAATAAAAAAAACTTATGTGGCATCATCTAGTGAATTTTATTCCATTTATTTTCACTAACTTATATATGAAATATATCTGTAATTCGCACTAACAACAATCAATATCAATTTTTAAAGGTTTATAATTTTTTTATGTAATGTCAGAATGATAAATTTTTTTTCAAAAAATCAAAGAGAAGTAAAACAATTATTTTTACTTCCGCAAACCTATATATATACACATATATAGTATATTGTAAGGTAAATATTTCGATTTTAATTATCAATTAGATGTTATTTTTATCGGAAGAGTCTTGAGTGACGAATTTTAAAAATGGCTTTCTCATAAAACCTTAAGTATCGAAAAATTCTCATCGTGTTACAATGGTTATGACAATAGTCAGTTTGTTAATATACCCTTAATATACTCCCTCAAGTTTGCAATAATTACGATTTTTAACTTGCGTTAATTTAAAAATTTTGTAGGATCAAATCACAAATGTAGAAAAAAATTTATTTTATATAAATTAGTCGAGGGGTATATTGGATAAAAAATGAAAGAATTATCCCTGAATTGGTGGAACCTTAGCTAGTTTTTTGTTTTTGACTAACGTAAATTTTAAATAATTAAGACACATATCGATAAACCAGTGTGATTGTGGATAGCGAATTGAAAGTTTTCCGAAAAATAATCCTTGCTTCAGTTTAATCCCGGGTATAAAGAAGTTCTTAATAGATACTAATGCTCTGTCACCTACAGCCCTTCAATAACATAGCCGAACATTTTGCTGGTCTCCTGGGTGCGCCACATTGCATTAATTTTAAAAAGAAAAAAGAAAGCAATAATATGTCCCAAAAAAAGTGCCATTTCACTCACAGATTAATCACAGATCCTTTATTTAATGTCACATAACTATGTGGTCTCATGAGTCAGGGGTCAAAGTTAATTGTGCTTTTGCCATGGAGCCCATTCTCTCATAGTATTAATTCATTTTATTAAGAAAGGGATCAGATGGTGATAATATATCAAACAGGCTGTGATTTATGGTCACTTTATATCCTATTATGTATAAGGGATTTTATTGGACGTGATTAAAAATTTTGTTTCATGTGATGTTGTAATTATTCATTTAATTAGTAGGGAGGGACATGGCATTGCTAATCAAATTACTTTATTTGCTGCCTTCATATACAGGACCGTATTCACCTAATAAGGCTCTCACTAAACCTATGCCTAGTGCACCATGCCAGAGAGCGCTGATATAAAGAAGTATTTCTAGTTTTGTTTTCCTTTTAATTAAAAATGAATTTTTGATTTATTTATAATTATTATATAAGCATATATATTTTGTTAGTATATAATACTTACCCACCAGAACGTTTTGCAGTTTTTTAATTACCATATATGTGCACCTCCGCTAAAATTTGTAAATATTGAGGAATATAGTAAGTAAAAAAAAAAAAAAAATAGTTGATTTCCTAAGCCATATAAGCATGTAAATTAACGAACTCAACAACAGCGAAAACTTCAAGATTTACTTATATTATAAAATAATAAATATGCTTCTTACAAGATAGTAAGCAATTACAAGATGAGAAGCATTACTTCATGTTTAGTAAGTGCAAAAGGTTTATGAACAAGGAATAAGAATGGTTAAAGCTGGAACACATACTTAAGTAAGGAGTAAGACGGAGTAGGCAAAGTGGGAGTTCCTCTCAAGAAACCAATGATATTCGCGGAAAACGGAGGAGGAAACTGAAGGAATGAATCATGTTTAGACATTCTTAGGAATCAGAGGCGGGAGAAGAAGCCCATGAAGTTTAAGAGGGAAGGTGGGGGTAATCGTTTTTAAGTAATCATCCGGTGGACATCCTAGAAGTCTTAAGTTACTGATGAATCCAATTGATGGCTTTACTAATGATGACTTCCAAGATACCGCTACATTCTGTACATATGGTGTTGCTATGTGTCTGGCCAAGGAAACAAAAGATATACCTTATTTTAATGTGCCGACGTTTCGGCTAGAGTTTCTAGCCTTCTTCAGGGCTAAAAACAAAACAAGATAACAACCACAGTAAGTATAGAAAAAGAGGCAAAATCATCTATTATCATCTATTATTGTTACATATATTTTCTTCCTCTCAATTTTCATTTTCTTTCCATATTTAAATTTTAAATTAATAATAACTAATATCTTCATACTTCTTTACATTATATAACTTTAATTTTATTTCATTTTCTTAATTAAGTTATTGTACCCACTTTTTCAATTACCTATGTCTACATTTTATTTCCCGCTTCTCTCATCACTTAATTTTATTAATTCTATCTTGTAAAACTATTCATTGTATGTGTAAAATTATTTTGTTTATACTTTCTTTTTTATTTTTTATTTTTCTATACTTACTGTGGTTGTTATCTCGTTTTGTTTTTAGCCCTGAAGAAGGCTAGAAACTCTAGCCGAAACGTCGGCACATTAAAATAAGTTAGTCATACTTATTTGTGTTTCATTGACCGCACCCCCAACCATCTTCTCCTCATTTATAATCCACGGTCAACTATCTCTCATAAAAAGATATACCGTTTTCCATCTGTCCCAAATCATCTAAGGTTCTAACGTATGGAATATATGTGCTATTTAGGAGAGCTCCATAGAAATAACAATATTGCTTATACAAACTGCTGTTCCAAAAGGGTTTATTATAATAATTATTAGTTTTTTAATTTATTTATTATAATACCAGATCGGGCTGGTGTGCCTTGATACCAGAGGTACATTTCTTTTTTTAACAATTGATTATGGAGGAGAGGGGTGTATAGTATCATACAAAAGCCACCGCTAACTGTATAGAATATTATAAATAAATAAAAAAATTAAAATATTAATTCTCAATAAACGATAAAAACAAAGTCAATAACAAAAACAATGACATTTATGGATCTAACAAAATAAATAATTGACTTAATAATTATTAGTTGGCTTGCGTACAACGAGTTATCACATAGCCAGGCATAACTAATTTAATATTTGAAATAAAAACATGTCACAGCAGTTTTTAATGTTGATTAAATTTTCAAATGCTTTCAAACGGAGTGCTTTAGTAATTTATAACTTACCTAATGTAATTCAGAATTATATTTACATTCGTATTTTTGGAAAAATAAAATGGTAATAATTAGCTTTAATTTTAAATGGTTTATAATCGATACATGCGGTAGTTATATTTTTATAATTATAGAAGATATCAAACGAATTTCCAATATTTTTTTGGAGTCATTAATTTTATTAATACAATCAATTAAAAAAAATTGAATCTGAAGTTATTTTATAACTGATTTTATTCTGCGATAGAATTAAAATTGTCATTATGAAGATTTTAGGGGAAAAAATCTGTTTTATCCTTATTTAGTTTATAGTTTGAAAATTTCCAATTTGAAATGCACTGATTAACATATGAAGAGACAATTTTACCTGACAATTAATTTCAAACAAACCTCATATAAGTATTCAAATTGTTTCAGACATTTCGGGTTATCATAGCCAAGCTTCATTCAACATTTTAAGATACGCAATAACGAATAAATTATTTTATACTTCATATGATACTTTAAATTTTTGGTTCCGATTTGTTTAAGTTCTAAACGTTCACAGATGGACATATTCGCCATCTCCCCGTAAAATACTCGTTTCTTCTTCGATAAATCTTTTTCTACTTTCAGGGTCCTTCGTTCTTATCATTTCCACCTCACTGACCACAGCCAACTGGAATGGTAAATTATTAATTAGCGTGAAATGCAACCCTGTAAAGGAGGGAGGAAGAAGGTTAATGTAGCGGAAACAATTCCCCCCATCTTGCTAATTACTCTAATTTCCAGTCTATAAATCTTTTCCTCTTATTTAATTTAAAAAGGAGCTCTGAATCGCAGCCCGATTGTTTGAGGAAATATTAAGGAACTTTGTTTAATTGGATTGTTTCAAAAGAAGAGGGAGAACCTTTGAAGCTGAATCAGAAAATTAAGTCTGTGTGAAGTTTGATAGCGCTTCGTAGCTCTTGTTATCAACATCCTTGGAAGTGTTTATGTTCCAGAGCTTATCATCACTTTAAGACGATTCTGTGGTTTCTCTGAGATGGTTGGGACAAGAGATAGCAACGCTCCCTCTAAAACGAGTTTTTTTGTTTCAATTACAGGTGTTTACTGCCTCTGAGCCCATTTGAAGGAACTTCGTTCGTATATAGTGGGGATTCTATCCAGTGTGAGTAGTAGTTATCAACAAATAGAATGTATTCAAAGGTTGTTAGACCTCCTTCTGAACAACATCAATTTATGCTTACCCAAAATATATCTAGAAATATTTAGTAGGATAGAACCAATTGAGAACATAATTAATTCTATAACAAATACATTTGTGAATGATGCAGCTTAACAATGTACACTACAATAGACAGCACAACTCAAAGAAGAGTGAGTGACGTACCATTGGATCACATTAGCATTGATCTCATACTAAAATATGATAAACACTTCCTGTAACAATGCAGCAATACAATACAACATAAATAATTCAAATATTAATGTTCACTTTATTTCGCATACGAAATATTAATGATATTAATAAACATTAATATATAAACGAGAGAGCTCCCCATAATATAAACATTACTAGTGCTCCTTGTGACCAATAGTAAACCTTACCTTCCGTAGCGACCTCGGCGGAGGAAAAGAGATTGACTAGGGTGGAAGAGAGAGCCATTTTTTTATTTGAGTTAATATAATGTTTTTCTTCTTATTGAAAATTGACTTCATGTAGAACATTCAAGAAGGAGTTCCCTGGCTAGAGAGAGAAGAATGGTATAAGCGAGGGAAATTGTGAGAGAGAATTTGACGCCTTACCATCCACCTGAGTTATTTACCAAATTAACCTCTAATTTTCTTGTCAGCCTTATTAATCATAGTAATTTCACTTCAAGTTATCAACAGCTCCAATTTCAAGCAAAGCAATTAATTCAATGAAAATTTCTTAATCCATTCTAACCAGAAAATGTTTTCGCAAACAATTCAGTCATGCTATATATTATATGTTATGCTATACATATACATTATTTCCTTCAATTTTTGTGGATAATTCCATGTCTTACAGCCCCCAACGTTTGGATCGACAGGCAGATTTTTTTCTGAACGCGGATCGAAGGCTGTGCTAGAACATGTACCACTTTTTACTGAGTAAATTAAATTTTTTATTGAGTAAAGTTTTACTACCATCAGACCCATAAGGGGCCGCCTCCAGTGGGTTGGATTGGCGAAGATGAGAGTAACCAAGAACAAAGCTTTTCCATCACCAATTATCCATCTACAGGTAACTAAGGTCTTCCTATTTAAAAATAAGAAATAGAACCATCAAATCTAATTCGGATAATCTACTATCCATAATGTAATATTTTGCCTTTCCACACCAATTAAACCACGTAGCCGATACCACAATCATTATATCCACGAAACTACATCAAACATGACCTGAAATAGCTTCTTAAACAATAATATTATATTATAAATATATAATAATAATAATATCTATGACTAGTACCGACTTGAAGTAGCTGAGTACCCTGGCCGACTGCTCTGGGTCGTTAGGGTCCACGTGATAGAAGCGTGACTTGAACCCTTCCAGCTCGCCGTCCACTTCGCGCTGGTTCGTGAGCATGTTCGGGATGTCCATCGCTTGGTCGAACTTCAACCCTCTCATTTCCTCGGTAGGTTTTGTATAGCTCGGTATGGAAGTATGCATTGCTGCTGTCCAGTCTCGTATCAGGCCCTGTGTTAAAGGAAAATTACCAATTTTGAAGACAATTTTTGTTATTAAGTACAATTGAATCGTTGAATGCTAAAAGTACCGTTATTTTACTTCCTAATTCTAGTTTTAACAATTTAGTTCGATAAAATTGTTTGTTTTAAGATAGCTCGTCACTACTATTAAAAGTTTTCAAGGTAAGATAAGACTAGCTTTATTTGGGATGGACGGGAAGAAATCCATTTAAATGTTGCTCAATTTAAATGTAATTGCAGATCAAAATACACGTTCGTTAAGTAGGAAAGAATAAATAAAATAATGTTGGTGGAGTACGGAATGAAAATTTAATTTACTTTAGAAATAGTCTGAATATTTAACCCGTTCGTTAGAAATAACATATTTTTAAAAAAATAAATAAAGAGAATTATATACAAAAGAATGTTTTTGTAACTTTCTTGAATATCGTTTGCTCATTTCATCATTGAATCTGTGACGTCTTTTAGGTTTTAAGTGGTGAACAATCTCGATTCAATGAAATTCAATGAATGACGATTTCAAAAAATCTGAAAACACCATTGACCAACCACTACAGACGTATAAAATTGTTTAAAACTTCAAAACCTTAAATGTAACAAGAGAAAAAATAGAGAAATTTCATTTAACAACTTCGCTTATGTTATAATCGTAGAATTTCATCTCATTTGGGAATTTCTTCTGGGCACGTGGATTGATTAATTCCAATTTTTTTTTCATTAAAGTTTGATAAAGCTGAAAAACCGCATTTTTTAATTTCACAAATATGCTTCAGTAAAAAAGGATAAATAGTTTTTTAATTTTCATAAGATTGATCTAGTGGAGAATTGCCCTTTTAACATTCAGTCATTCAAGTGTTTAACCCTCAGTTGTGAGCTAATAAACATTTTAGCTGCAGTTTCACTTGGAATTTAGAAGGTTTTCAAAAAATTATTGCTGGATACTTATTATTAATAATTTCCAGGCTCAAACTCCTCATTAGCTATAAATAAATATATTATTAGGAAGTTGCGATGTTACCAAAGTATCGATTCAGTTTTTGATACTTCCGACACCGGCTTTTTTAATCCTACCTGGTCATTTCTCCCATATGGTTGGCAAGAAGGGTATCCTATTGATAACCAATCTATTCTAGAGCTAGGTCGGGTTTTCATTCTACCGGAGCACTACGAATTTAATGTCAACCCGCCCAGGCTGGAATCGATACAGTGCCACTCCAGAAATGTCTGCTTTATATTGGCAGAAAAATAAAATAAACTGAAAGTGATAGACCCGAATAAAAAAACAAGTGTCGTACAGAGTCCAAACTACCGATTCTGTTATGGAAATTATCAGATTTCAAGTATCGATACCACCAAGTATCGGAAATATCGAAATTTTCCTAACTATAATTAATAATAAATTTGAACTGTACTTACATTAGGTATTCTTAAATTATTGGTTGAAATAGCCTGGTTTCGCATAGAAAATATGTTTAGCAGTCAAAGGCATATTAATACTTGGAACAAATGAGTTTTACCATTAATTGCGAAGGCGGTCTTTTGATGTGTAATAGGATTAAGTTGTAATAAAGGAAGGAAGAGCTTCATTAGGGTGGGCTGGTTTCCACTCGACAGTTGTCATTGAGACTTGAAACCTGAGAATTTTGAGACCGGCTCCTCTTTCTTCTTAGTTTCCTGTTTCACCGTTAGGTACTTTTGCTGTTCTTTCTTCTGATCATCCTATCCTTTTTACATTATATAAATAATCTCTTATATATAGCATAGTCAAAGAGATTTAAGTGTTAAGTTTAATACCGGAAGCTGGGATTACTTTGATCTTCCGGGATAACTATAGCAAATCACGTTTTTTTTTATTCAAATCATTCGAGCTCAATTCTTGCCCCAGCGACCCCCAACCGATATTTTTACGATAATTACTTGTAGAGCGCATTGCAGACGGCCATTATAGTTCTGTGCCAACTCGGGAGAGTGACGCGCTATTTTGTTAACAGCTATCTTGAAAACTTCGTACTAACCTCCTCTGTTGTGCGATCACTAGGTTTTCGGTTGGCTTATGTGAATAAGATTCTTGTCTCAAATCTACAAGGCAACATTTTCGTTCTTGTTTTATGTCTCTATTTCATTTCTATGATTTTATGAATTTTAATGTAAAAAAGTGCAGTTGCAATTTTACCCCACATTGATCACCATGTTCTTTGTGTTTTCTGTGGCATAAGTCTTCTCAACGCCACCCATCTTCTTCAACCACTTGATGTGGCTCTCTTTAGGACGTTGATGGTTGAGTGGCGTAAGGTATTGCACCGAATAAAGAGAACTGGTTCTGGTTCAAAAGCGCGCATAGAATTCCAGTCCCAAACAAAGCCCATCTTGGGTTTACAGTACATACAACAATGACAAAACTGGCATCTAGGTAGTCAATGTAGACTGAGCCACTAAGTACCAAGACTTGAGATTATTTTGGAATAAAGTTACTTTTTGTATGTCACTTTCTTTTTCATACATTCCTCAATGAAGCCAAGCAGGTATCCAAGACTTACTGAAATTAAATTAATTTTCTACTTAAATAAAAATTTTTTGATTGGAAATCTGTGTTTAAAAATTTAGATTGCTATTTTGGAACCAAATCATTCGTGATCAAAGTAACCCGGATGACACAGTAAGATTAATAAAACAAAAAGTGCCCTCTTCCCCCCTTCTCCTCGTTAAAGATAGCGGACCCTATCAGGTGACAATTTATTTTTTTATTTTTTTTTTTTATTATTTATTGATATTTACAACTGTATAAAAAATACAACAAGTAAATTTGATCATAATGACATAATGATAATGATATGATACAGCATGTAGAGAAACTACCCAGTAGTAGAACTCTAAAAACATTTTACAATATAAGGTCATGAGGCCATCTTCTTTTCAGGCGCCTCGGAGGATTGCCAGGAATGGAAGAGGAAGAAAGGTTAGAAACTAGAGGGTTTGGGTGGTTAGGGAGTTTATTATGGAAGGAATAATATCGGGTTCGGGCTAGATCGGTTACATAAGGAACATCCTGTACTAAAGTAATTCTGGTTTACGGTAACACACGCACTCTGAATATGACTTATATATGTATTTATATATATCTCAAGGATTACCACAATATGCTAACTCTATAAGTTTAGGAAGAGAAGAAACCTTTTCTTGCACCACAAACCAACAATCAAATAGTCTACTTGGATTGAGACAGTATCTGTAGTTCTTTTTGAAGTATTTGTAGTAGTTGTTCTTTACATAATTGGGTACCTAGGTCAAAATATTTTCACTAATCACATAGTAAATTTGTTTTTAAATCTGTGTCTATGGGACGTTCTCACAGAAGTGGCCATTTATATTTCTCATGGTGTTTATTTCAATTTAGAATATCTTAGACCCAAGAGAGACCACTAAAGTGAGTTTTTTTTTTTAACATATTAGTTTCAAAATTTATCTATGGCTTTCAAAACATCTCCGAAGTGATCCAGAATCATTCCCATTAGATGTTCCATGCTTACTAAGTATGTATATTAATTTATTTTGTTATTATTTTTATGACTGTAGTTGTTGATTCAAATGCTCACCGTTTCTGAAAAATTGAAGAAGTTCCACATTCTTGTGAGAAAGAATCATAGAAGTGAAAAAAATATGTCCCGTACATCTACTTGGAAAGTCTTAACAATCTAGATCTGTACATGCTGCTTGGGTGGCAAATAATAAAAACATATGTTAAGAAAGTTCGATTCTTCTCCTACATCGTCCGTAGCTCTTGATTCACTCTATTTATTCAATTTTCCAGTAATCATCACAACCCAAAAGATTACATTTTTTCGTTTTCGTTCCCCGGTACTTTGCTGTTTTTATTGAGACGGGATTTACTTAACTTATTTAATTATTAATTTATGAACGCTTGTTTGGCCTCGTTTAAGTTTTGATAATTAGTATGTATTTTTTCCTTTCTACAGTACTCGATGAAGTTCAAATTCATTCGCTTTCGTTACCGTGAATATAACATAGCATAGAGATGAGAAAACTGACAGAACGATAAAACTTTCGATTGAAATATTAAAATATTGTGTTCTTCCATTCACCCATAAAATATAAACTCTGAAGCTACAATTTGTAATTTTTTTTCATAGAAATTTATCATTTATATGCTTTGTTGAACTTCCATCATTACCATAAAATTTATTCTTGTCTTATACTTTCTTAGACTGTGCTCCTATTTTTCCTAAACTAACTTATATCAATGTAACTAGTCAAGGCTTACTATATACTAACCAAATTACTCACAAGAACATTTTGGGAGTAATTACTCATAATCGGCATTTAAAATTAGAAGTACTGAGTCCGGTTTTTATTTATTTTCTTCATACCGTCAACTACCTTCTTCCAGTATATTATTACAATTTGTATTTACTAATTCTGAAGTTACCAAATCCTCAAGTTAGTTAAAAAATGTATTCACAAATAGATAGGATATTTTTTGTAACTAGATACGAAAATAAAATAAAAATCCAACGTTTTAGTAAACCTACCAGAGGGAGAGCTTTTGAGACCCCTGGATTTTTTCTCCTCTCTCGACGTTTTTTCCTCTCGGTCCATCCTGAAATCCTTCGAAAAGAAGCATTACTTGTTGAGGATATTCCGTAATAGTCCGGGTGGAATCCCCTAGGGATCAGTATGTTGGAACGGAGCCAAGAAAACCCTGCTTCTTTACGGGCCGTAAATTATCATCAATTGTCTTTTCCATGACTTATTTTATTTCATATATTTATAATGTTTTATTAGAAATGGGAAATTAAAATTTAAAATATAAAATTGCGAATTTTGTTTTTTAAGAAAAACATATTTTTAATTCTACTGTTAATTTAACTGTATTACTAACAGTGCAATTAGTTATTGCGATATAAATTAATTGACATATAATTAATAATTGTGCATGTATGTTTAAAAAATCTGTATCTAATATATAATTAAAATAAATCAGTCAAATTGCAAATCAAATAAACCATCTTGAGCACAATCTTAACTAATATTTGGAATATTAATGTCTTAATATTATTGTCTCAATCACAATGTAAGTAACTTGGTATGATATGTTCGAAAAACTTGGACTTGGATTCAATGGTTGTTCGGCAGTTTTTTTTAAAAGTGTGTAGCGATAATTTGCACAACTATGGACATTTCTTATAATAACTAATATTTAATTGAAATTGGTTCAAGAGCTTATCATTAATTAGGAAACGTTTAGAATATTTTCCCCAATAAACATGATCAATATTAAGTATTAGCGGAACCTAATATTATAATCTAGATTATGTATTTACAAAAATTGTAAGCTGTATTATTTATTCATAACAATTATTTTTACTGAACCAATTCCAATTTTTACTTCAATACATATCTTTCCCCTCAATACTGCTATCCAAACTTTAAAACAGTTATAATGAATTTTTCGAAAAATAATAAAAAAATTATGAGGTCAATCGCTGTCGGATTTACACATTCGAATCAGTATATTTATTCAGTCTAATTTTGGTGCCTCCCTCAATGTGAAATCTAGACAGCGTGAATCACATATCGCAACCTGACGTCACAGGTACTTCATATGTTCCGGGCAGCCGTTTGGGGAAAAAAACAGAACCTTTTTTATCCTGGCCATCGATTGTCGGAAGAACCAGAGGAACGGTTGAAGCGACTCTACCACAACCTCATAGAAATCAAAAACAAGACGCGAGAAGACTGCGGCATCCTTGGACTGGGCGCATCAGCGGCACATGGGACCATTTTTTCTTCTTTCCTTTACCCCTTCAGGGACGAAATTTTGTAATATTATAAATTATATAATTACCTCAGATGTTTCCAAAATGTCTACAATTTGGTTTATTAAACTATAAACATCCAGTAAGGGTTACCGTTAGGAACGTATCGGGCCTCTGATATTGCAATCACTAAAATCGTATTTCCATTTCGTATTCATTGCACTACTGATGTAGCGCGCAAAGTGTGTAGAGCGGTTTGAATATGCAGGAAAATAAGATAAAATACTGTAAAGTGAATTATATAATATATTCAATATCTATCCAAAGTCAGTTTAGCTTCTTGATTTCCGACTAGGATGACACCTCTGTTCCTTGCCAGATCCGAAATGACCCCGCGCGGTCGTTTTCCTTCAGTGTTTGCTACCCATATAGGTTTTTGATAATCTATTAATCATTCTTTGCATATGGCCGAAACAGGTTAATACTTTTTCAAATATATTTTCTATGATCGGTTCCTGTCGAATCAGTTGAATGTAATTTTACCGAGAGCTTTTCTCTAGTACTTCGTTCTGTAGCTTGTATTGGGCTTTCAAAATTGTTAACACTCAGCCAACTTTCAGCTGCATACATCAGCGAGAATATAATCACTTGTTTATGGATCGTCTACTATTGTTTTCAACTTCACTTCCTTTTTAACGATTACAACGTTACGGAGAAACATTTCTTGCTTTCCCTATGCGCTGGTTTATCTTGGAATCCAACCTCCTATTATTTGTAATTTCGACTCCAAGAAATTATATCGTTCCCTAGAGCCACTTTTACACGCTTTTTAGATTTGTTCGGGTTAATAGTCATTCCTTTATATATTACATACACGTTATATATCATACGTTCCAGAAAATCACCTAAGTTATGTTCCTGGGGTTATGAAACGTATTATATATAAGACCCTCTGCGATGATCTCCGATTTAGCGCAATAATACTACTATTTTCAGAAAAATACGACAAAACATTATTCATGTTAATGGATCAAGCCTATACAATTATAATAGCAAAACAAAAGCTAAATTCTACTGCTTCTTTAGGCCTTAAATGAACTCAAGGTAAAAGTACCCATTGCTTTGACTAAACTTTTATTGTACTAGAATAATTCATATTTCAAAGTTTTAGTTTGGAAATTTTAAAAATTAAAAAAAAAAAAATTAATATTTATTTATTCATGATGAAAATGATGATGTATTCTTCAATTTTTTATGCAAAAATCTTGTGAAAAATAAAAATATGTTTAAATTTTCTGAAATGATGGATTTATGTTGATTGATTTAATAACAAAGCTTGTTATCTTTGTCGTTTCTCATTTATTCTGTTGTTGGTCGATTTATTATCTAATTGACATATAATGTTATATTGACTTAGATCGAACTTAGATACAAAAGACCCTTCTTGGCGCTACCAACCATTAGAATGTGGGTAAGTAATATTCCTTGGGGTTGAGAAGGGTCTGAATATTGATACTCAATGCTCACCACACCACTTACTTATATAAACCTAATTCGAGAAACAGTTCCTCTTTCAAAAATTGTTTTTATTCTTCAAATGCAACAAGTTAAATGTAAAATAAATGATTTATAAAACAAAAGAAAAATACCTTTTTGAAATATAGAAATTTAATCTCAAGTTTTCCGCAAACTCAACCCTACTTTGGGAGAAATGTATGCAACATGTCCTGATTTAATCCTAACTTAAATCTCCAGTAACTTTATCTTTTAATAACGCTCTTTAAAACTTTTTCAATTTCAGGAAAAGATTTTTCTAAAAAAAAAAAAAAAACATGCTAATCTTTTTCTTTCAGTTTGGACCTTGATGAATTTTAATGGCGAAATCTTTCACAATACCCATTAACCCTCTTATATGTTTTTATTATATCTTAAAAAAACGTTGAAACCTTTTTAAATATACATGGCCTTTTAATATCATTACAATTAAACTTGACTAAAACATAAATAACTAACGTCTCAGAGCTAGGCGTTTGAGATAATATTTAGTTGTGTACTTCACAGAGAGATTTTGAATGATTAAAAAATTGTTATCTGAAATCTATCAGAATTAACCCTACACGACTATGTGAACGTCACGTCCATCTTTGATTTACTGTTTTGCTATTCCAAGTGAGCGTTTAAGGAGTCCCTACGGTTATGTTGCAACTTGATGAAAAGCTCTTTATGCTTTCAACAACCTCGGAAGCTATTGTACGAATTAATCGGTTATTAAATTTTCCCATATGAGAAACCTATTTTTGTCCACCTGAAGTTGTCAATTTTTAACATTGCAGATCCCGTCTGCTATAAACTCTCTGGCCTCATGAATAAAAGGCTTTTCAGAAGATAGGAAATGTCTCCTATTGGGAAAGCTTCATCCTACTATGAAAACCAAATCCTCCAAGTCCTTCCTCTCCTGCATCCTTTAATATTGAATCCCATCCTTTTCGAGGCCAGTCACTACATTCTTTACAATTGCAGTGCAGGGCGAACCAAGTGATATTCCCAGTAGTTCCTTGATGTCACAAATAATTGGACCATAAAAGGCAAATATTCTCACCTTAAACTTTTTTATTATTTTATTATCAATATTTTTAATGGAAAAAATCTGAGAAAATAAATGTGCGCTTCAATTCATGAACGTGATTACACATTAAAACTAATATTTTTTTTCTGTAATGTATATAATGAAAATATAATAATAATAAAATCAAACAGAAATAACCAGTTATTTCCCCTCTACGCAGTATTAGCATATTTTTTTCAAGTTTCTCTTGTATTTTTCTATCACTTACCTACAAATAAAATATTTATTAAGGATTATTGCTATCAAGAAAATTTTCTAATCTCAGTTTTCAACGGGAACGTTTTGAGTTCAAGAAACCAAACGGGCTGTGTTTTTGTTCAAAAAACACAAAACTTCCAAATATGTCTTATATATAAGACATATAGGTATATGGTTGCTATGTTATTGTAAAATTCTACTTGCTGGAAATGCGACTTTCATTATTTAATTAATATTAATTATATTAATAATATTGGAAGAATATAGTTCACCGGATGAAGTAGATTGTTGGAAGATAGTTCAAGTGGCGATAAATAAAGGTACAAAAAAGAAGACAAAAATTTTTAATTTCAACCAAATAATCAGGACCAATTTGGACATATGGAATTGAGCTCTGGGGCTCCACCAAACCATCAAATTCTTCCCGCATCCAATCGTTACAATCCAAAATCCTACGTAAAATCCTGGATGCTCCTTATTACGTCACAAATAAACTCATTCATAAAGACCTTAACATCCCATTCGTTGCAGATTTGACCAAAACCAGATATGCGTCTTTTTATTCCAAACTCCTTAACCATCCTAACCCCTTAATTCTTAATCTTTCATCCTTAACAATCCCTGATAATCCTCCGAGGCGTCTGAAAAGAAGATGGCCACGAGACCTTCTAGTTTAAATTAATGTTTGAAGTACCACCAATGGGTGGTTCCTTCCCAAGATTTTCAAGTGTATATGAAACATACTACATATTTACTTATTGTATTATTTTGTACAGTTGTAAATTACAATAAATAAATAATTAAAAAAAAAAAAATTTCAACCAACGCTACTTCTCAATTTAGAGGGCTTCGTCAGCGCTAAATGAAAACAAGATACAAACATTGAAAGAAGTGACAAAACATTTGAATAAATATACAGAGAAAGTACGAAAAATGTAAAAAAAATAATATAGATAGGAAATAGTTGGTACTAAAACTATGACAAGTAATAGCAATAATGAGTAGTTGAAGATCTTTTAGATAAGGTTTAAACATTAAGTTGGTATATAAATCGTAAATTGGTAATCAGTAGTGATAAAATCGGAAAAAATTTAGAACAATATTTTTAACTGTTATAAGGTGAAATTAAAATTTTTAAAAATATTTTTTAATACATTTAAAAAAATAGTAATGAAAATTAAAAAAAATCTTTTTGTTTCCTATTTTGTACCTTTGTTGACTGCCACTCGGACTATCTTCCTACAATATATTTTTACTATATTAAGTAGTTGAATTATTATATAACATCAAATTAAATAATATTAAATGTACATATAAAATTTTGTAATTAAAATATTATTATTTATTAAATATTATTATTTGGAAGGCGCTAACTTCCATAACTACTAATCCGATTTGAAAAATTCTTATTGCGTTAGTTTGTAATGATCATATTTATGAAACATGCAGTTATAATGCAAAATTGAAGCAGGTAAAATTAAGGGGCACACCTAGATTATAATTTAAAAAATATATATTCCCCAAAAATATATATTAATATATATTTTCCCCGTATTGTTGATCGGTTGGGCTACTTCTAGTAATAAGAAATTGCCACACTTTCGCCATTATTCAAGACCATTGCCTCACTGAGGCTCTGCTACTATTAATCACTACAGCTGATCAAGTTATCGTGCAGTTGCTGTCTTAACCTTGTTTGCTCAGTCCTACTAGCATGAATATGGAAAAGGGAGGAATTATTTACCGGCGAATTGTAGGTCCATCCATCACCTTGCTTCCACGAATTGGGTCAATTTATTTATTTTTGTAAACAATAGAGAAAATTGGAAAATAAAATAAATTACATACTTAAAAATTCTGTATTTTACATTATTCTGTATCTTTATTATTATTAAATAAGTGAATAACAAGCGATAAATACAATAAGTAGTTCAGAGCTTTAAGGTCTCAACATCAATGCTTTTTAAAAAAGAATTATAAATTAATATTAATATAAAAACGAAATATTATTAATAAACTATACTATGCACATTTTTTTTTTTTTTTATGCTTTGGTAAAGTGAGTGGTATGCAAAAAAAAAAAAAAAAATTGCGTTCCATTAAAAAAAAAAACGGTGCGGTTCGCGAATCATACACCTCTCCCCTTCCTACATACTTCTCCAAGTTTTGTGTACATTATTGGCTCATGATAAAGTTATCGCTATTTTTGTGATTTTCAAAAAAATAAAATAAAAACTTTTTTTAATTTTGTTTCCTTTAAAAGTTCATGTTTTATAGTTTCTTTAGTTGAGAATAATGAATATAAATTATTTTCATGCCAATAATACGATAGTTTAACAACAGATAACGAAGCCGTAATGTAATCGGGAATGTTCGGGCGTTCTCAATTTTTCCCGTTTTTTTCACAATTAGTTAGTTATTCATAACTTTCTTTAATATTTTCTATTTATCTATGTTTATAATAACTAATAATGACAACTTTTAATTTTTTCAAATTAACATAGTTAAAGTACTTTAGATTATGATAGTTTACATACTTGTCATTTAGGATCTGTCATACTATTTCAATGAGAATAAGATCTAGATGAAATTATAGACCATTTAATTTTACATTGACGTGCCGAATTTAATCGTTTGAGCCGTGTGAAATCCATTTTTTAAAATGACCCTTACAGTCTGTCGATTTTAGCAAAAAAGTTACTCTCCCAATCCAGGCATATACACGCCTTTAATAATTAATTTCAATCTTGTACAATTTTTCGCTTTTGGCCTTGTCTGTTCACACAAACAGACCATTTTGCGAGACTTGGATTCAGAGATCTCAAAACGTGTCCGTTGAAAACTCGATTTCGAAATTTTACACGTATATATTCCATATACAGATAAGTGAAAGTAAAAATATATAGAGAGCATGATGATTAAAGGCTGTAGAAGCTCGGTAAAAAAAAAAAAAATCGCTCCTTTTTTAAAGCAGACGTACTAATTGTTATGTCCGAATTTTGGACTGTATTTGAAACATAAAATATCAAATAGGGAAAAGGAAATATAACATCTTTTTTTTCTTGTTAATTAACAAAGGTTCTTGCTTAAAGATATACCAATATTTATATAGGGTAGATATTCGTCATAAGATAAGACACTGAGAATTATTGCTTATGATTCGTATAAGACTGGTCTCCAAATAATAAATTGGATCTAATTTCAATGTATGAGGACAAGATGTTTGGGGAGTGCGGTCAGAATATAATAAAAATAAGTTTAAATAACTTATTTAATAGTGCCAACGTTTCGGCCAGAATTTCTAGCCTTCATCAGGGCTGGTAGCAGGAAATCGGACAGCCAAGTGATAATTTCAATGTAACTTTCGCTCTGCGGTGCACACGGAAAACACCGTTTTTGTGCAAAAACCATTAAATTGTTTAAATTTTCAGTCATTGTCGTGAATTTCTATGTTATTGAGGGTGCTGAATTAAATGGAATGTTTATTTTTTGATGAACATTTTCCGATGAAAAAATATATTTTATTTTTTCCATCTTTAAAATCATTTTTGATATAAATAAAATTTTATTCTGAATTATTGTTTAATTTGATTATTGTTATTACCTTATTTTAATACGCCTCCCAATAAAGCCCTTGACTGCGTACGTCTCAATGCGTCAATGAAACACACAAAAACCGCTCCAATGTTAACGTGGGAAAATGGTCTCATCACCACGATCAATAATGCTCATTTAAACAAAAAAATATATTTCAAGAAACATATTTACTTCTGAAAAACTACAATACCTACACTGACTTTAATTGGTATTGACTTCGCTGAAGCATTGTTTGTTCAATAGTTTAAAAAAAAAACTTGTAAAAACTCACTTTTTCCCCAATGCCGAAATAACGTCTGTAACATTAGATCTACCTACGGCTCACAAATATTGTTTGTTGGGAGGACTAATTACGGTGAATTCGTTTATAGATATTTGACTGTAAGAAAACACACTCCTCAATATGATGATTAGACACATTTCGTTTTGGAGGTTTTTTCACACTTTCCACCACTGAGCGGTGTTTACTCCAAGTCAGGCCCAAGGCACTGCCAACTACTGGTACGCGTACTGGTATTTGGTGGCCCCTAGTGGTCCTTTTTGCCAACTCCTGACGGATACCTGGGTTCCGCCACGTACCAACCATGGTGGGAGTGTCAAGATTCATTCTCAGCCGAAAAATGAATGTTTAACTGCCCCAAGTGGGAATCCGGGACCTACGCCCCAACCCGCACGGCCGTCTAGATATTTATAATACATAATATCTAAGAAAAGAAATTGCTTCAGGGTATCAATGGCTCTTTTATAAAAGATGAGGAATGAGGAAAAAGTACGAGAGTCCAAAAAATTACGTTAAAAAGTATCCCCTTCCTTCTTTCGTAGAGGGTCATCTTTGCTCTCATCAATAAATCCATCGACTAGAGACCTTTTTTGGATCAATATATTTGGACCTATGATAATGAGGTCTTATTATTTTTGAAGTTTGTTGACCTTGAAGGATATCTTATAGAAGATATGGAAAACATTTAATAATAAAACTATTAGAGCTGTAGAAAAAATCAAAACAATTATTTAAATTTTACAAATGCTGTAGTCCAATTCACATTATACTTTCATAATAACAAGAGTATTCGTAATTAATTTACTTCGTGTGTGTACTCATTTTTTTTCGTATAAGCAACTGGTCTAGGTGTTTGTTTTTTGTGATGCACCAAGAGGATCAAATTTCCAATCGACCTAAGGAATTCCTATTGTAGCTTAAATGGTTCTAGCGAGCTCTCAAGAATGCTTACTTGAGGCTCTTGGCGAAAAAACGAAGCTAACTTCTATACACGTTATATATTTTGCTTTTGAATATTTAGAAAACAAAAATTAAAAAACATTTCAACTGTTCAAAAACATAGATTGCATTAGGCTGTTTATCTATCCTTTCCATTGAAGACTTGTTTTTCTATTTGCCCTGTCTTTAACCGAGTGGTAGTGACGGACAATTCAAGATATGGGGACCCTCAATATAACAGATTTCACAAGTCATATTCTTGAATTTATTTCTATTATAAATAGAAATTATATTCTGAAAAACTTGGAGTCATAAAAAATACAATATTTAAAATCATTACTTTATTTAATATAAAAAAGAAATTTAATAAAACAAGTATAACAATAAAATAAAATTACTAATCACATTTACACTATTATGTACATTATTTACATACTTGCCCGGAGGATCCTCAGGCTCACTCTAACCTCTATGCATGAGGGGTAGAGCAGAACTCATAAGATCCCAGCGCATCCCTCTCGCCGCATCACTGGTAATGATCCAGTGGAGGCTGAGCAAGTGCGCTAAAGCCACAAACACTCTAGATAAGCGAAGCATCTGGCCATTGCAATAACTCCAACTTTCGAATTTATTTTATTTCTCTTGGCCACTGCCGTTTAGACCTTCGAGGTGGATTGGATGGATGGGTGGAACTGGATAAGGATTGAACCGAAGGATTAGGATGATTACTGAGGTTTATATGGAATTTTGAGCTTTGGTTGGTATGACAATCTAAATTATTAATTTATTTTATTATTGAAATAAAAATAAATCCGTAGAAGTAGGGTTTTTCTCGATTTTTTATAATAAAAATCATTTATCACTTTAGTAATGACTATTTATTTAAGTACATGAGTTGTTATCAACAACAGTAATAAACTGCTGAAATTTTCTTAAACAATCTCACTTCTCAGTTTACTCTTGATTAGTTTTTATTTCGCGGATCACAGCCATTCAAAAAATGGGATAAAATATGGCACTGGTGAGGACAACTACTAAACCGACTATTGTTTTCAAACTTTTCATAAATTCGGTCGAAAAATGGCCAAAATCGGTTCATTCTTGGTCTGTTAATATTACTATCGATATTTAATGGAGTTAAGAAGCCAAGAAGTGTAAAGTTGGCAGTGGTCTCCGCGCTCAACATTCAGATTTTTTAAATATCAAATGTTACAAAATAGCACAGGTAAAATATTAATAAAACAGTGGCTGAGACAAAATAAATCTACACTGGCAAAACATTTGGCGTAGATACAAAACAAGAACAGAACAAAATTTGTAGTTCAATAACCAAAGATTTTTTAATTTGTATTTGTTTCTTTTAAATATCTGTAAATAACTAATCAGTCAATTGACTATTTATTTAATTAAGATAAAACAAAAAAAGATTACATAAATGGAAGATTCATATGTTACATTACACTACTAAAAAAGGTTGTAAGGTGAGTTGGTGTAAGTGCATATTTAGGGATTTATCTGAAAACTATTTTCTAGGGAGAGCTACCAAATATTGTGATTTGAAGTAAATACTATTTACTTGAAGGAATAATATTTACTTCAAATTACCAAAGAAAGTAGTTCTCCGAATAAAAATAATATCAGAAAAAAACAATTTATACACTTTCATAGATACTTTATCACTTACATAGATGTAATTACATCACTCTGAAAAAAATCAACATAAATAGTTTGACATAAAGTTCTCGTTTTTATTAGCAATCACAGTTCACACGGGCATTTAAACAGGCGCCATTATTTCTGAGCTTTTCTCTATTCTAGCCAATTTTCTTATTTTAGATTTGCCTTAAATTTATAATTTAATCGATAATTTATTTAAAAATTGTAATATAATTTACGTAAATGTTTGTGACATTTGGATCAGTTAATGGATCCGATATGGAAACGCTTTGCAGCTAAATGCATCAGCCATGGATAGAGTTGCGATAACAACACAATTATTTTTAACGCGCGACTCGTTACTAAGATAGTAAATTCTTAAAGAAGAGGTTGTAAAATTTACATTTTATGATCATTTTAAGCTTAGGCGGGGTTACAAATTACTGCAGGATGTTGCAAAACGACCCGGACATCTCATCACACTTCGAGTTGAAGGTAACAGAAGCACCGGCTGACCTAGAATACACCTAATAAAGTAATGTTCTAACAACTACTCTTGTCTAGTTCCATCATCATATCTCTAATATAAAATTTATATTCCTCAATCTGCTACATTTTTAATGTTATTAGTATTCAGGCTGTATTTTCTCTTTGAACTTAAGACTGTATTGTAATTTTAACGTTCAGTTTTATTTCTAAACACGTTTTTTTTTTTTAATTAACATAAATGATAAACTTTTATGGGTTTATAACATCATTAAAAGAAAAGTTTATAAGAATTTTGCATTCCCTACATCACTCATATTTATTTCGTTGTATTCAATTATGACTCCGTATGTTTTTCAGAAATATTTTAATTTAAAAATTCTTTTTATCTAGTTTTTTCAAGCCTCCAAGCTTTTAATTAATCATTACCTTTCACAAAAAAAGATGATGTGTATTATCATAATCAATCATCATAGATAATAGAAACTGAGGATGTCAATCAGTATTACAGACAGACAGGATAATGCCAGATATTCTATTCTCCATTATCCATTATATATCTCGCATAATTAATAATTCATAATCCACTATTCATAATCTAATCGGAGATACTATTCAATATCGATACTAACAATGGAACTAAGCATTGAAGCTCCACTGGAACTACCAAATCCTCCCTAGTACATCTTCCAAGAATCGTTAGCGTTATTTAGTAAGTTACTATACAATTATCCTTTAAGCTCTCAATATTTAAGTTCGTTTTTACCTCAATACCTTCTTTAATTACGAATCCCACATCGCTTATTGAATGCATTCTCGCAATAATTCGAATATCACTATTTTTGAGAAAATCCGACAGACATAATTACAATTATGCCAACTCTTAACCAGAGAAAAACAAAGTACAGAATATTTGATTTCATTACTTCCATTGTTTGAATCAATCAGGGACTGAAGTACTGACTGACGTGTACAAAAAAATACTCATCTCTCACCTCGCAAGCACTTTCTATTTTCTCCATTTATTTATTGTAGAATCGATTATATTTATTCCTAAATCTTTATAATATTTCAACAAACAAAATGATAAAAAACAGTTTGCCTTACATCAAAGTCATATGAAAACTAGGGGCTTGTATTGGGTTAATAGCTGAATTTCTCTTTTTAACCTGAGGACTTTGATTAATTAGCAATTCAAATTCTTAACTAAATAGCAAATCTTCGGAATAATCTTGTGTATTCTAAGTTTTAGCCACCTGAACTTGGAAATTGGAAAATTCAGATGATCTGAAAAGTTCTTGTGACTTCGACGTTCAGTTCAAAGACAGTTTCTCTGCGCCACTTGTACGTTAAAAGTAAATATACTTTGTAAAAAGAACAAAAAAACTTAATTAAAAGAAAACTTACCAGCTAATGTCTTTTTGAAATCAAAATGTAAAGGTTATGTTTCGATTCAGCTACTAATAATAATAAAAAAATGTTTTAATTTCAAAACGTTTATACTAATCAGTATTGAGAAATACTTAAATCTATATTGATATCATTGGTTGTCAAATGTATGAGAGTTCTAAAATTTTTTTTTTGTGGCTAACAAGCCAGCTGGAAATTTACACGATAATTTCCCTATTCAAAGAAGGGATAGAGGAAGAAACATATTTCGTCTCTATATCGCCGAATTTCATGTTTGTCACTTGCAATAAATCCTAAGTTACAGCTTAATGCTTAGTAAACAGAGGAAGTAACGAACTTTCACTTGGAATTTGGTGGGGGGACAAGTCCGGAACTAATTCCAAGGATTCGAGTTCGAATCCGGCTGGGCAGAAAATTGTTTTCTGTTACACTGTAGCCGTGAGTCAACTCTTGTGGTTTCTGGAGACCTCCTGGGGTCCACCCAGCCTCTTAAATTGGGTACCCTTAATTGGGTAAAAGTCTGGCGGTCGAGTGTGATTATGACCAAATCATCTCCTTTCACAACCGTTGGTCTGGTAACAGTACTTCCTTATAAAGTAATGAACTTCTGGCCCTTTATGGGTTGTAGCGGTACAAATTTTAATTTTTATTAATTAGTAAATGAAACCTCTATATTTTAAAAACGGATTATCTAATTTGGAAAAATGTGAGGAAAGTAGGAGATTAGTGTAAATCGGGTCCAGTGTCAATTTGACTAATCCCCTCCACTTCATTCACTTAGCCACGCGCAGACGCAGTTCTCGTGGCAAACCTATATTTTGAAAACGACTGGTCCGATTTTGATACAATTTGGTGGAAAGCTGGAAATTAGTGCCAAATGAACCAGTGCCAATTTTATCATATTTCATCCACTACTTATGTGAAAACGTAAATTTTCAATTTCCAAGTCTATTTGCAAAATTAATGCTGTATCTTAAAAACTACTAGTTCCACATTTTTTGCAAAATTAGCATTTAACATTTAAGCGACAAAAACGGTAGTAAAATTGTTTTGATCTGTCAAATCTGCTGTCATTGCGCTATAGGCCAAATATCGGGAAAAGTCAAACTCTTGTGATCAATTAATCAAAACAATTCAAGAATGAACTAATTCACTTATGAACGGTTTACTTCAACAAAGATAATTCAGTTTATCACTCATGTTAATACAAAACTTATTTACTTAATGAAATATCTTTAAAAAAGTAAGTAATGGTGCTGCCAAAAAACTAATCAAAATCTAATGAAAAATCATTTAACTTTTTTTTTAATTGAAGATATATAATTACTTTACACATTAATACATTTTTTCCATATTATATTAAAATAACATCGGTTTCAGGGCTAAAGATGTGACAGGTTTTTATCACTCAAGACAAATCCCCTAAAGATAGTGAAACAAAGTATCAATTCATGTAATGATTGTTATCAATAAAACATGTGGTAAAATTATTGTGAATAACATTACTTTAAAAGGGAACGTGAGGTTAAGAAGATTGATTTCTTTTAAATTAATAATATGAAAATGGCAATGATAATCGACGAGTTATTTGAATTGTTGACCAGTAGATAATATAAAGGAGATAAGTACTACGTTTTTTTTTTCTATGAACAAAAAGCAAAAAATATATATAATGTTTGTTACTAAATATAAAAAAAAAATTAATTAATTTAATTTCATTAGATTATTGTTTATGATCCATTGTTCTTCAGAAAATGATTTGAAGGTTGATCTCTAATCTGGAAGACCTTCATATCTTTGAGTGCCCGGAGCTCCAGTTGGTTGAAGACTTCCCTCCTTCTGACATGTTTTCTTCTTGAAGATATAGGGAACGTTTAAAGAATCTATCTACAAAACTCACATTCTTCACTATAGAAAATTTTATTGTATACATAAAAAAAAAAAAAATGTTTTATTAATTTTTTTTTTCAATTTAGTGTAGTCATACAGCATTGAATGTTCAAAAAGCTTTTTTATTGAAATTATAAGTTTTTCATGTTTACTATAAATACGTTTAAGTTGCAGGATCTGAGTTTTGTAGCTAGATTATTTTTCTGCAGAAAGGAAACTAAGCAACTGGATCTCTAGAGAATTACCGAGCTGGTATTTTTGGCTCATTTGTGAATTATATCATTACAATATCGAAGTACTAGAGGGCCTTGTGGAAACGAATAAGTATAACTCACGATTAGTCATAAGAGGAAGCGGTCAGAAATGAAAGGCTAAGGAACAAAAATTATACTGTTTCAATATTTAAATATTTAAATTAATTTTAATTATAAATTAAATTTTGAAAGCTTTTGATTCCATCGAAACAAGTTCAGATACGCTTCACCGATAAGAAATTTCTGTACACGTATAAAAGAATTTCATCAATCACTTTTCATAAAATAAGGGTCTAAGGTATCTAAAATGCTTAAGTATCTCTCTAAGTTTATAAGAAAATAACAGTGGTAACTTGTAACATACCACTAATTGTATGCTATAATATATAATAGCGAATATAAACATTTACCATGTGACCACAGGTTTATCATCCATTTTTTTAAAAGAACATTTTAGGTGGAAATAAAAGAAAATATGTTTGGTTCAGGAACGTAGCCTTTTATAAGAAAATTGCAACAACTTTAAGTAATTTGAAAGCTAAATGGTGTGCGCGAGATGTCAGGAAATGTTTTATGTAAATATCACAATAAATTAAATTAAAAAAATTATTTAAGTCGTAACTTGTAATAAGAATCTTTCTACATAAACACGGTTACTATTTGAGTTTAACATTTCGGGTAAGTTAAAAACCAGAGCAGATTTGTTACTTTAAAGATACCCAAAAAAAAAGTCGTATTGGTTCATTTTTTCTTTTGAAATATGAATGAAAATATAAACTCTAGTCATTTTTATAAGCTCATACATTTGTCTATAATAGAAGCTGAGGTTAAAAATTTAACTAAATCCATTCAGTCGCCATATTGGAACAGTCTATAAAATGCATGCAGGGTGTGCATTTTGTCAGCGGCCAGGAAAAAATAAAATATCATTGCTGTTAAACTTTGAGCATTTTTGTTATCCAAAGTATAATTCTATTGGCACAGAATTTTAAAAAATCTATATTAAAAAAACTCAAACTAAAAAAATTAAATTTGTAATGTTTTGAGTTGATATAACCTTTGTTTAAAAAAATAAGTTAATCCGGGACTGATATAAGCTGTGAGATATCAACACTGCGTAGGCAACACTGACGAACGAGAGCGGGAGAAGGTATGTTTTTTTTGTTTTTGAGTTCGTGGCGATAATATTAGTGCGTGTGTGTATAATTGTCCCAGTTTGGTGGAAGCTATATTAATTGTGTTTTTTGCGTATGTGACTGGATAAACTCTTATTGATTTCTGAGTTGTGAGGGACCCTTTTCTTTTATGATTGTAATTATTGTCTAACCAATAATGTAAGTGTATTTAAGGCAATATAATATTGAGATCTGATGGTTTTGTTTATTCTTCATATCTCTTATTTTTTCCATTTAAAAAACTATTAGCCCCCTACATAATCTATGATATGGAATGACGCTCGAGGAACCCTACGCGGTCAGTCGAAATGGTAGTCATGGTAGTTCTTTACTTAAACTCCTAAAAAAAAAAATTGCTTCTTAACCAGACCGCACCATCCTTTAAAAATAAATAGCCCACCCATTCAACTGGCAATTTTTCTCTCTAGGGGGAAATTCAAGAGGATAATAGACGTAAGAACGTAATACTAAAGAAGGAAGAAAAGTTCTTCTGTGAAAACAATGTAAAGGAGGAAACAGCGAAAGACTAGAGGAAACAGGCTAATCACATCGACCCGATAAATTCAGAAGCTTCAGATTTATATCTAAAGAGTAGATCATGGGTTGAGTGTCAAACCTCAGAATTATACATATGCGAAACATAGAACCTTAATAAAAACAGAATATAGAAAAATTAATGTATTTTAAATGTACTTTACCAATTAAGAAATTTTATATTCCCCTCTCAAACAATTGTTGTGATATAGGTATACACAATATAGGTAATATGTATATAAGTTATTTTTACAAAATGAACTAAAAAATTAAAACATAAAATGTATATTACCTACTTAGTAAATATAAAATAAATGCTTCGTTTATAGATTTGATAGAGTCTAATGATGCTATAAATATATATCTGATATTTTTATTTTTTAATATGTATTCGAGCATTGATGTGATCCAAAATTTGATGCTATTTTACAATTTTTTTTAGAAATCTATATTAAAAAAAAATAAAACTTTAAAAATATAAATTTGTGACGTACTTAGTTGGGGATTTATCGTTAACATTAGGCACTTCTAACACCTTAGCTCTTCTAGACAAAAGAATAATGTTCTTGGAATGGTTAGAAAAAAAACTACGGTACTCACGGGTTTAAATATTTGGATTCGGAGGAGGTTCTGCTGCATAATAATTTTGTTTCTGTTTACTAGCACCTATTTTTACCATTCGTAATGGTTTAATTTTTGTTAAAACTTTTAAATTGTTTGAGCAGATGGTGTGTTTACCTCCATGTGGTTCACCTCACCGGTACATATGGCTTGTTATTTAGCACTAACTAATCTAGAAGGCTTCTACGTAAATCTTTCCTAATATAGTACTCCTAAATAGCGATGTAGCAATATCTTCACGACTTAATGAATCCTAACTACTTTAAATAGCTATAAATTATTAATAATAAATATTGAAAAATCAAGGCCACTAAGCCTTCCTAATGAATAGTATAAGAATGCATTAGTAATTAAATTTTTTATTCAGGGATTAATCCCCATCAGAACTGAAATTAACAATTTTAAACATAAGAATAGTTTCTTATGTTTAAAATTGTTAATAGTAATCACATTGACAATGGTTTAATCGATCATTTAAAAATGATACAAAACACAAAATTAATAAGTGTAACATACCTTCTTATTATATATACAAGGTTAGCCAATAAGGTTTCTTATTTAGTCAACTTTTAAAAATCATATTTAAAATTAAATTAGTTATCATCCTTTTCGTTTAAAATAAAAAAGTACCACTGACTTAGTGTATACCAACCAATTTATCTATATATATAATAGGGAATAGTTAATTCCACAATTAACTTTTGAATTACTGGACCGATTTACGTGCTATTTTTTCAAAAATTTTCTTTCACCATGGAAAGTTTTAAAGATAATGAATCCTTGAATTATTTAGTAGAAAAAAAGTTATGAACAAAATTATGCACTCAGAAGTTATGCGTTTTTATCATGGTTATTGTACACTAATCGATCCGTCTCTGAGGAATAAAAAAAAATAATACTAATTATCTTAAGCTATATTGTATTTACCAAAAATCATAAAAACATAATGTATGTGGCTCGGAGTAAAGTAGCTCAGTATTTTTTTAGAGCATTTCATATTCTTTTTTTAGTGTGTCCTGTGACTATTGTTCATATGAATGTTCATAACTCCACTTCAATTTATTCAATTAATACGTTAATATTTCCGTTGGAAAGTTGAATGTCTGTCCTTTCAGCTTACATCGACTAAAGGACGCAATATTGGTTTCAAATTAAGAAAAGAATTTCTAACCTCGTATTTTATATCCGGTACGAATTGGTTTAATTTGACCTGGTTCATGGCCTTCGGTGTAGTTTATAGAGCTCTAAAGCATTGCTATGTTTGGTGAAGGTTGGTTTAGACGTGTCGAAATTAATGCTATTTTTTTGATTTTTAAAAAATAATCTAATACCGATGTAGGGCGAAAAGTTTGGACTAAAACATTTTATTTTCGATAATTCTTATTTAAGGGTTTCTTAAGGTGCTAAAATAGATTTTGTTTTAGGAACTCAAATCCTATCTGTTTTTAGCATAGTTTCTAACTGCTAAATACTATTTTTCAAGAAAATTAAAAATTGGTAATTTTTCACCTAGAGTTATTTTCTTCAGTTGACCATTGTTTACATTATAGTTCATAACTCCTCCAATTTAACTAAATACAACAATATAAATCAAACTATCAATTGTGTTCATTAAATCTATGTACATCCTTAAATATAGCAATAGCAAAGCATTGCCGGGTCTGTTAGTTAAAGGATAATCCTAAATTATCTTTGTCACTTTTTATTGTTTTATTATTTTCATACTATCTTTCAATATTAATTATATTATATTATTAATTATTAAAAAATTATTACTTCTACTTTTATTAGTTATTGAATATTATATTTATTCGTGTTTTTTTTTTACACTGCACTTATTTTAATTTTATTCAATTCAACATATCTGTATAGTAGTCATTTAAGTATTTTATACCAATTTTGTACTCTATTGTTTTCTCTATAACAGTTCAAAAAAAAATATGAAGCCGTAAAGCAATAGGGAAATACCAGGTTATCTCGGCTTTTACTGTTATAATGGGATGTTTCTAATCATCCTGTTTTCCTATTTGTTTCACCATAAAATTCTTTATTATTTTATATTTATTTATTTTTTTTATTATTCTTAACAATGAGAACTGTTATAACTAATATGATTGTAAATTTTGTGTTTTAATTAGCTGTGACAGATTGAATATAGCAAATGATAAAAAAACGTTTTTCAAGATCTTGAATTATTTAAGAAGTTCGTCGTAGGCTTCAGGTTCTGAATAACTGCTTAAAAAAGTTACTTCCTTGATTTTTTTTTTAACATCCGCCCATATTTATCACTACTGAAACAATAATGGCACACTTTAAAATAATAAAATTGTGCTTCTTGAATCGTATATTTGTGCTTATGTTTTTATCACTACAATTATAAAAAATTATCATTTTGTTATTATTAAATTTCATACATTTTAATGCAGATCATCATCATTGCTAGTTGTGTTGTTGCATTTGGTGCACGGGAGAGGAAGGGAGGAATGGTGGTGGGGAAATTTAAATGCAGCTAGGACAAGCCCCCTTGTTATCTTTTAATTAAATAGGGTGTAATTTAATTTATATTGTGTATGGTGTCATTCGGTGCATCCAATCTTCCTATCTTGTTCTGTTATGCAATTAAAACTGGAACAAACCGAAGGATATATAAATAAATGATACCTAGTGCAGTAATGTAATACAATATGGAATTATGGTTATAATAAAAAAATATATGTGAATGACAGTTTTTACAAATAAGGTGGAAACAATTAAAATGAACCACAAAATAAGATTCATTTTTTACTTTTATTCAGGATATTGAATATAATTTTTTTTGAATATATTTTATATTAATATTATATTTAATTTAATATTTGATATTTGTTTAGATGTTGAAATATAGTAAATGAAATGGTGATTTCTTTCAGAAGCAAATAATAATGCAAAGTTTATTTGAATTTAACGTATAATGTACATCAAGTCGTGAAATAAAAAAAAATATCAATATAGCTTATGAATACAACCAAAAAAAGAAAAAAAGAAAATATTGGTTGGTTCCTTGTCTCTTATTTGGTAGAATTGTAAGTTCATAATTGTTTATATTTACATAACTTTTGTTTGTCACCTACAGTATTGATATAATCTCTTGATTATAAAAAAAAAAAAGTTTTAATTTTTTTTTTCCGAACTCTCCTAAAAAACAAAATTTAAAACTTTTACATACAGATTATTATGATAAGGGAATATGTATGCTGTAGAGTCAACTTATAAAATTCATATTTAAAATTAAATTAATCATCATCAGCATCCTTTTCGTTTAAAATAAAAAAAGGAGCACTGATTTTGTACCAACCAATGTATCTATTTATATAAAAGGGAATGGTAGAATCTTTGTCCAGAATAAACTTTTAATTAGTGAAGCAATTTACATGCAGGTTTTTTCAAAATGTTCCCTTTCGCCATGGGAAGGTTTAAAGATAATGAAATTCCCTAATTCTCTAGTAGAAAAAAAGTTCTGAACAATATTAAGCGTTTTGGTTTGTAGCTCAGAAAGTATATCCATCTATTTCTGGATAATAGGAAAAAAGCGTTACTGATTTTATAAAACTATATTATATTTACAAAAAATATATAAGAACTTAATGTGGCTCGGGGTAAAGTAGGCCAGCATTATTTTTTAAGAAATAGCATCATATATTCGTTGTTAGTGTCGTCTCAAACTACCAAATGCCGTTTTTTAAAGAAATTAAAAATTAGGAGTTTTTCACCTCGATTTTTATTCCAAAGATTTTTTTTTCTCCGGTGACTATTTTTCATATAGTCGTTCATAACTGCTATTCATTTAATCCATTTCGTACGTTATTATAACTGTTGGAAAGCTGATTGTCTGTTCAACATCAACTAAAGTGCGTAATATTGGTTTTAAATTAAGAAAAGATTTTCTAACCTTTTATTTTATATCTCTGGTTCGAATTGATTTAATTAGACCCGATTTATGCTCTTCGGTGCAGTTTATAGAGCTCTAAGCTGTAGCTACGTTTGGTGTAGATTGGTCCAAGTTATTCTATTGTTTTCATTTTTAAAAAGGAATCTAGGATTGATGTAGGCCGAAAATTGTGGACTAAAACATTTTATTTTCCGATTTTTTCGAAAATGTCTATTTAAGGATTTCTTGAGGTTCTAAAAATAATTTTGTTTATAGAAAACGCAAATCATATTCGTTTTTAGCGTCGTCTCAAACTGTTTAATACTATTTTTCAAGTATGTAAAAAGTAAAAATTGGGAATTTTTCACCTTGATTTATTGATTTTACCAGTCTGCTCTTTCAGCCTACATCGACAATTTATATAGCTATTACTTTATTAAGTTTTATAGCTATTAGTTAATTAAGTTTTATAGCTATGTGTTTATTAAGTTTTATAGTTATTAGCCCTTATAAGGGCGAAAAATGGGTTTCGAATGGGCAAAAAACTTCAGATTTTTTATTTTATATTTCCGGTTCTAATTTTTTTAATTGGTTTGATTTATGTTGCTAAATCATAATAATAAAGTATATGTAAATGTTTAATTTTAACTGAATACAATAATTTATAAGCCAAAGTGTGGAAGAAGCCACACTTCCCCCTGAAGATGAGCCACGCGCAGCTTACTCCTGTGAATTATGTTGGCTGACAAGATGTGTATTGGCTCCGTTTCACCCTCGCCCTCCTCCACATCTTAAGAACCCGTGTCAACTCCAGGCCTCCTTCATCTGGGCGCCTGAGGGATAACTTTGGTGGCAAATATTCCGTAAAAACTTCCTTTTTGTTTTCCCTCAGACCTTTTCGTGGAGGACAAAAAAAATATAAGGATTGATAACATCAACTTAAAAAGAAGACTTGTTACCAACGAAAAGAATCGCATTAAAACTTTACTTACAAGATAACTTTGAATTTCTGAATGTAATATGTTCAGAGTACTTTGAATGAATTAAATTATAAAATAATTCGAGTTGCCATATTGAATGTTCGAGACGAATGGAAATGATGAGATGCTAATTTGGTGGTTAGGAAGAGAAACCTACCCTATTATTATGAACACGCTGTTTTCCAATTTTAGTCACTCAATTTAACTTTAGCCGGTTAATAATTTATATATTAATATATGATAATTTAAATGTATTGGTTAATTCATCAAAGTAATTAAAAAACGCAGAAATACGGTTATTAATGTAAATATTCCAACCATCTTTTAGACTTTAATAGTGTATTTTTATGAAGTCAATTTTTTACCGAATTTATTGCTGTCTCTGCACTTCATTTATTTATATGTTTATATCCTACTTTTATGAAGTCGATTATTTTTTTCTATCTTACTGAACTTATATTTATTTATTTATATTTCTGCACTTTATTTATTTATATTTTATATCCTACATTGGAAGTATCTTGAAAATTTTGTCAATAAACAAGTGACTCTTTTTCTTCCACTTTTTAAATCTTGATTGTTCTAAAATCATCCATCATCAGGAAATCGTTGAACAATATGTAATTTATATGTTGTTATATTGGACCTTTTTTTTTGCAGGCATAGATAATCAATTTTTTACACCTAATAATTGCTAATCATCATTAGTGTCTTTAATTTATGATACTTATTAAATATATATTTTATATGGCATGATATAAAAAATACATAATGTCGGTTAGTTCTAGATAGGGATAATCGATTTGTTAAATATTTTCTCGGGATTTATGGCATGACACCAACTTCACCTTCGGTGATCATGTTGTAGTCATCTTCCCCCTCAATAAAAGTTTTTTGGATCCGCCCTGGTCTAAGACAAAACATACAATGAAGAACTAGACCTTGAAATTATGGTGGGTATGTTTATTTACTCAATAATATGATAATCTTTATTCATCTGCCCCGAAAGAGACCAACATATAGAATTCTCGTCCATAAATTTATTTTATTTTATATCTACTTAATTTTTAAAAATATCGTAATTTATTCCTTTCTTCTTTCACATATCTTTTTCTTAAAATTACCTGTGTTAATATCAATTACTATACCTTACCTTCACCCATGAACTGTTGCAGTCCATCGGAAGTGCTGGAACCCCGAGTTCAGGTGCAGCAATGGCGAATGCCTGCGACCGGCCTACCTCTGCGACGGCCGCCCCGACTGCAAGGATGGCTCCGACGAGACTGATTGTGGCCCAGGTCAGTCCAATCTTCATTCAAGCTTCAATCCAAGATGAACTTTTAATTTATACTAATACTAATTAAATCTAACTGTGTTCTCAAATCCACCCTTTTTCGAAGAGAAAAGTTTACAAAATCTGATTACATTTATGCTCATGAAATGAGCGTAAAAATTATAGAAATAACTTACTTAAATCAAATTAATTCAGTTTGGTGTTGATTCATGAAACTCCATTAGTTTTTTTTTTTTAAATAATATTTCTATCTTCCTATCCTGAAAATAAAAAATTAAAGCAATGCTAAATTAATTTATTTGTACCTTGGACTTTTATGTTATTTTATTCAGTACCTACAAATTAATATTTTTTAAAAAATAAGCCTTTCTTCAATTATTTGCGGTTTATTAATTTCGTTTCAAATTATTTAATATTAAAAATTAAAAAAATAAACTTTTATTTAAAAATAAGTTTTTCTACATAAGTAACGACCAAATAAATAAAAATCTTTTACAACAAATGGGAATTCAAGGTCTTCCACCCCTGATCCTTTTATAAATCATGTCATTAACTAAACTTCCTTATTGTAATTTTGTAAAGAACTTGAGACTCAGCCAATAATAATTGGGTAAATCAATAAGAAATTAGGTAAGTAAAAAATTATGTTAAAAAATTAATTTATTTATTTTACTTTTTTACTATTAAATAATTTAAATTAAATTAATTCACTACATATAATCGTAGAAAGACTTATTTTTAAAATGTATTTAATTGTAGATGCTCAAGACAAGAACGAAATGTCCCCGAATAGTCTAAAATTAAATGAATTTATTTCTATTTATATATTAATTTAATTAAAAAAAAAAAAGGTTAAAAAATTTATTAATATTTAATCAAACGAACAAAAGATACACTTAGAATATTCTAAATTTCAAATTTATTGCAGAAATATTAATACGTTATAGGATTAATTAGGCAATGGTCCTGAAATCAGTTCACTCAGCTGACTGGCTGGTATTTCACCTTGCCCAGCCCTGCTCAGGCCATACGTGCCCGACTCATGTGTTGGGTCTATTATCATGTTCCTTTCTGTTAATAACAGAACTGCTAAGGCATTTATTGAGTGGCAGACCTTAGTTGAATTAATGAATTTTAGTTTTCTTCAGTAGGCCTAAATGTACTGTGGTCCGTTCTACAAGACTTGTCTCAATTTCTCTTGAGAAATTGAGTACTAAGAAGTGAACTACTGCGTTGGTAGCATTATCTCTTGAAGGGGCTCCACTGCTTTCAGCGCCAAACAAGTGGAGCTCCTTCAAGGAGAAAATACCACCCAAACAGCAGTTACCTTATTTCTTTTGTCTTGTGGAACGGACCACAAATAAATGGCACAAATGAGTTAAATAATATCACATAAGTAAGTATAAAACTGAGTGTGATCGTTAACATGAAATGAATATTAAAATGTATACAATAATAATATTAATCATTATTTTTTCTAGGATTGATTCCTTTATAATAATATTACAGGAGTCAAAATTAGGCTTTAGACCCGTAGAGTAAAATACAACGTAAAAATGAAATTATAAACCATCATAAAATATTATGAAAGTAATGAATTCGAAAAGATAAAAATGAACAACAATAATTAAAAGAATAGAACAAAAAAACTAAATCCGAATGTCATATCATAAAACATAAGTTGACTACTTATAATAAATTTTTAAAAATGATAAAATATCAGATACAATTAAACTAAAAATAATGAATGAAATGGTACAATTTCTGCTAATATACATAATTACAAGTATAAACGAAAATAAATAAATATATACATAAATCAAGGGTATATTTTTTATTATCAAAAAAGTAATAATAATAAAAAAATTATTCTCTAACTAATCTTAGGTAACAACTCAATAAATGGATATAAAATAAAAGGAAAACGAAAGGAGTAGTGTTGCTTATATGAATCTATATATATATATGTTTATAGATTTTTCGTAAATATTAAAACATCCAATAATATTTATGTTAAATATTATCTCTCTTTTCATCTATTCACATCTTATTTGAAACTTTTAATTAGTATTTTTCCGGAATTGTGTGGACAGAAGATTGTCGAAGAAACGGGATTTGAAGAATGGAAGGGTATTAGAAGTTCAAATGAAGGAGGGAATATAATTCTACAAGGGAGAGGAACGGATGAGGAAAGATCTACCATAGGCTGCGGTTCGATAGGGAGTTACATATAAGTCTGAAGGCCATGAGCGGGTATTGCGGGAATACACTGAGGATTTAAATCAAAGGATATCAGAGATGTACAGCATACAAACCAGTTATCAGCTGTTTTAATTTTGCCTCGAGATCCCTAGATACACCCCTGTAAACCGCGGAACTATAGGCAAGGTGGGGGAATATTAAGGAAGTAACCAGGAGCCTACGGGTTTTAAAAGGCTCTCGCTAACAAAGATAATTTAAACGCTTTAGGATGGAGAAAGTGGTTTTTCCAGGAGAGATATAGGCCTGTAGTGACTTCAAAGTTTTTGACGTATGGATGGAATTGTATTGGATTGTTGTTTAGAAATAAGGTTGGTTTATGAAGTGATATTTTTGAGGACGTGACTGGATTCTATTATGATAGTCTTATCTGCATTCAACTTAAGCTTTTTTTGTTTCGCCCAGTGACTAATTCGATTCAAGTCTTCTTGAAATTTCTCCGTGGCAACTAATAAGTCAGAAGATGGGAAGAAAAGGTAAGTTTGGAAATCATCCGCGTACAGATGGTGTTGAGAATGTTGCATAAGGAGACGAAGGTCATTGATGCAGATAGCAAAAAGGGTGGGGGATAGCGATGAACCCTGAGGGACACCATAGGTGAGGGGCGAATCATTGGTGGAGGTTTATCTAGAACCACTACGTACTATAAAGACGTTTAATTTCTAAATGATTTATGTATATTGCTTCAGTATTTCTTATATTCTTTGTGTCATTGACTAAATCCAAAATTTTAGAGTTTTTGAAAAAAAAATTATATTTAAGTTTAATGCCGTGTTCAATATTTACTTTTTAATGAGATTTACCGTTCCCCTTGTTTTTTGTAAGTAAGAATTGAAACTTACTGAAAATAATGTATAATTTTGTCTTCACCGGAAATAACTTTTTTTTTAAGTTCAAATTATTATTTATAACGTATAGAACAGCAATCATTTTTTATTCTCTCAAACTGTGGTAGTCAGGGTCATACATCTTGACTCCTATCTGTATATAGTTGTCAATAAAGTAATCCAAAATTGAGTTGGAATAACTTATTTTTGTTTACTCTTGGGCTCTTAGAGTAGGAATATATATGAACACTATTACAACTCATTATTCAGTGATTAGTGACGATAATAGTAATATAATAATTCAATATTAAAATAAAATATAAATTATTGATTATTTGAGCAAGCTTTAACAACTCAGCTTCAGTAGTAGAATAATGAAATACCTCTTCTTAGTTAATTTCGACAAATATTCTACACTACCTGTCATATTATAGGTAGGTTGAAGTGGCTATAAAGTGATTGAATACAAAAGTTAATTGATTCTGAACTCGTTAAATTCCTAATCGCTCTCGTTGTATGCTATTCCTGTAATATATAAATTGCCTTGTGTTGGAACGTTATGTTAGAGAATCAATTTACTCACTCGATCAAAGCGGAGTGCTATAAAAACGTGTAAGTGCTTCACAGGAGGGTTGATTAAACAAATCCAATTCTTTTCGATGTTTAATCTCTTCATGATTCCATTAAATGCAAAGCGTACTTTTTTTTTAATTGAACTTCCCATTTGAAAGAAAAACTTACTTCAATTTCAACGGGAAAAAACACAAAGAGTGTTTGAAGCTTAAATGGATTCAATTTCAACAGTTACCAGTAAATTACTTTTAATAATATTTTTCTTCACTAAATCCTTCCCTTTTTCTCTCACAAAATATAATAGTTTGCACAAATTTATATTTTGCTCTTAACCATTTATAGAGTGCTAAATTGACGTCGAATTAGTTTAAGGAAGTGCTAAACAGATTTTATGGATCTAGGGACCATCCTATTAACTAAAAGTCTCAATGAGTAGGTACTTTTTATTTAATTAATATTAATTATTAGGTATAAGTTCATAAAATAATTATTTATTGTTCATTTTATGAAATAATATGCAAAGAACAGAATCATTATTAATTATAGTGTCTAGAAAGGGTATGTGTTGTTTAAAAAGTCTTTCTTTTTTTTTTGTATTTATCTATTGCAATTTACAACTCTATTTACTTAAAAACACATTAAGTAAATTTAATGTAATACAAAAATGGAGTGACCCAGGCATGTAGAGAAATTACCCATTTTTAGCTTTCTAAGAATATTTCTACACTAGAAGGTCTCGAGGTCATCTTCTTTTCAGGCATCTCGGAGGATTGTCAGGAATGGAAGAAGAAGAAACTTGTGGATTTGGGTTATTGAAAAGTTTATAGTATATATTTATAGTATTTATAGAATGATGTCTGGTTCGGGGTAAATCGGTTACATATGGAACATTAAGGTCTTTATGTATGATTTGATGATTTGATTTGTAAATGTTATTTGCACAATAATTATAATTTCCATTGGTTTTTGCACAACCCTGATAGAAAGCAAGCTGTTGCCCATAAAAGATTTTATTGCTAGTAAAATTCCAACAATCAAGCTGTCTTAACTCCCGCCCGTGTTTGTTATAGTAATTCCAAGTAAAAATAATTTTCACTCCTTTTTTTTCATCATTTCGGCAGTATTATCTTGTTAAATGGTTCTCCGTAATGCAGATATTGTTAAGAAATGAAGTCTGGCTTGTTAAGGTAACAGAAATAATCCAGACTTAGGACTGGGGTGTAAGATTCATTCACATAGCTTCATAATAAAGAAAATTAAATAATGATTATAAAAAAAATAAACAATATATTAACAAATACTTTTCAAATCAGTTTCACAACTAACTGTGCGAATAACAATGAAATTAATTCCAGCCCGTTTCTCATTTTATATATGGTATGTAGCTTAAAAATCCTTCGTAAAGGAAGAACGACGAAGGATTTTGGTTGTAAGGATTCAATACGATAGGCATTCATTGGTTTAGTGGAGCCCAAAACCAGTTTATTGTAAATATCATACAACGACAAAAGGTCTAGAATTTATTTCTATAATTATACGCAAAATAACATCCTTCGCAAAATCATCAATGTCCTTTACTTTGTCACAAATAAAATCACCCATAAAGACCTCAATGTTCCCTCTGTTGCCGATTTGGCCAGAACCAGAGATCAATCCTTGCATCAGAAATTCCCTAACCACTCGGTAAATCTTGCTTCCTCTTCAATTCCTGAGGTGTCTGAAAAGAAGATGGCCTCAAAACCTTCTGATCTAGAAACTCTATTGGAGTACTCAACAAGTCTAAATCATGTCATTTTACCTATTCGTGTAAACTACAAGTAATTTTTCTGCTAGTTGTATTTTTTTTAGTTCATTTTTTACATAAAAATATTGGTTTCATTATTTCTATCTGAATATTGTTAATAATATACAAGTTTTTATATGTAAAGATACTTATATTGAATTAAAGTTATAATATTTTAGAAAATTTTCGAAAGTGCGGAGACGGGACCCTGAAGCACAAGTATTATTGGTGCGACGGATGGCCTGACTGCCCCGACAACCATGCCGATGAACTCAATTGTAAGTTATCATTTAATTTCATATTCCAATTCTATTTTCTACTAATCATAAATTTGCATGACAATAAGTACTGGCCCTGCGAGCAACAGGAGAAATAAATGTGAAGAATGGTGAAGGAATAATAAATTGATAAAAGAAATTTAAGATAATCACAGTATTAATATAAAATCTATATTTTTTAAAAAGCTATAAAGAAAATGTATTTATTATAAAATATATATATATTTTTGATCTTTGAACTCTTATCATTATTTTTTTTATAATTCGTATATATCTTTTTTTACGCTAAAAATACTGAACTATTGAGTATTTTCTATCAAAATTTAATATATCCAATTCTTAAAAGATTTTTTTTTTTGGCAAATTAAAATTCCACTCCAAAAACTTATTCAGTTTATTTCAAAATTTAAATTTCCTTCTGTCAATTGGGTATTAGAAATCAAATTTTAACTAACATATGTTAATGTCAAATAAAAATTTAACTCGAGATGCTCCAGTAATAATATTTATTTTATAGTTTTCCAAAAGAGGATATACTGACTTTTGACAGAAAGATCCGCAATTCTGGAGGCAATATGGGAATAGCAAAATGTTCAAATTTATGATGTAATTTTATGTCACTATAACGTACACCATGTAGAAGCCATAAGCTTAACCGACGATATGACCTTGAACATGGTAAAGTTACTCACTTCTAGGGTAACCAACATGCAGGAGAATTGCTTTGCTCCTTAAGGGATAGCATTACTTCATTGAAGTTAAAAGTTTCCTGTTATCAAGTTTGACGCACTAATGGTAGGTATAAGAATGCGAAAAGGTTGGGAAGAAAAGAGAAAAACAATACCGTCTTCTTCTCTCAGGATTAGGATTTTCAAAAAATAATCGTAGGTTTTCTAATATTTTTCTTATTTTTTGTTTTTCTATTATACTCCTTTAATCAACATGTCTTTTATTGTTTGTTTCTTCTAGAATAAAAAAAGTAGGTGAAAATACAAAGGTCTTCAAATTCTATCTGGGATTATGAAGCGAATCTCAGTTTTAATAATTAATCTGAGTCAACATTTCCGAAAATGTAGCTTTGCATAGTTTTAACCCGAAATTAGGGGTACTGTACTACATACAGTAAACATACCCCCACTTGTGGCCCTAAGTTCTTATTTATTGACTATTGACAGATTGTTTTCAATTATTAATTTAATAATAATTTCAAATTAATAAAAAAATAGATTGATAATTTGGATTTATTTTAGTCTAGATTTAAAATTTATTAATATAAATTATTTTTTTTTACAATTTTAATCTAATCTGATTCAAGAAAATGTTTATCAAACCCCTTTTCCTATAATAAAACTTAAAAGATTCATTTTTAGATTTCATTTATAAATATAGGTATGACGGGTGAACAGTAGTTAACAATGAAGTTTTATCGGAGTAAAATGAATTTTTAAGAATTAGTAGTGTTCCGAGAGTTCAGAGGCAAACGAATTTCAAGAAGGGATAGATTATTATTGGATGATGCGATCTTTAAGGAGATTTCTTGTTCCGCTGGAAGAATCGCAGTTGGAGGTGGTACAAGGGATGCAGTATTGACAGGGAAATGGTGTTGAAGAGAAATAAGGATCTTCGTAGATGAGTGTAAACGTTGGAAAGATTTGTAAAGTACAAATATAGATTAGTGTATTTCCTCTCGTAGAACTGGTTCCTTTCAAAAATCCTTTATCATTTGTTGCTATCTCTTTTTAAAGACTTTTAATCACCAAAAGTTAGTAAACTAATCGTTACTGTAGTTTAAACTTAGTGTAGTATTTTAAATTTATGACCTAAAGTTTAATCAACATATTATTTGTTCTTACAAAAAAAAAAAAAACCGATTGTATTTTATTTTTATCGTCTTAGGGTGACTGATACATCTATTCCAAATGCTATCTACTTAAATCCGTAGTATACACAAGGCATTCTTGAAAAATGTGGCTGATTATAAATTTAATATTACTACGTTAGCGTTTAGGCGGTAGCTGCTTCCTGATCAGAAATGAATTTGTTCATTAAATTATTCTCTATCTAGTTATTGTGACGACGTCGCTGCGACCAGAGCGATTTGACGTGGCCTATGGTATTTTTTTTTTACTTTAATTACATTATAATTGTAATTATTAACTTTCATCCCACATGAAATGGCAACTAAATGATATTTCATTAACTAGTAGAAAACATACTTCTTGGAGTGTCAGAATGCACCCACCATGGTCTGGAATTATGAGTTGTTTGGTTGCAATCTCCATTATGTGAATTACAGCGATGCTTACGTAATCTGGCACCCATAGAAAGTAAATAAAAATTCGGGCATGTTGATATAAGTGTGGATCCATGAACCAAATGTTTCAGACTCCTGTTCTTTAAGCCTTCACAATCATCCACTAGCATGTATTTAATTTACAAATAATCTAAGTAAATAAATTTTACCTTCTTGACTTAAGACATTCCGAATAACAATAATGCTATTAGTACAAGAGCCCAAGAGGAGGAAAAAGGCTGTTATTTCACTCCAATTTTTGGTTACTTTAATGAAAACTATGTATAATTACTAGTCAAAATTGATGAGTCTGCCAGGTATAGACAAGAGGAATAAAAAATGGCAGCTGTTTCAAAGTGATAAAAAAACTAATTTTTCATTCGGAGCTCTATATCTTAAATGTAGGTACAACACAAGAAAACCTAAGAGAACGTTATTTAAAGAAGAGTAAATTTTCTGAAATATTAGCCCTAAAAGAACTATTTACGTTAAAGATTTTTTAAAAAGCAACATTTCATAAAAATGTTGTATGGGATTTTACTGTACGTACTAAAAGATCAGTAGTTTATGAATTTGTTTTGAAAAAATTATATCTCAAACACCATTTAACGTACAGATGTCTATTAGCACTCAAATTAAAGCTAGTTTAATTAGCTATAAAGTAGTTTATAATGTTTATCTTCGTAATAGTTTACATGAAATTTGCTAAAATAAATTCATTTATAAGTTGTTCGAACAAATTTTCATTTGCCAAATTTATATTCATATGTGAATATAATAAAAACTACTATCCCTACAAAGATAAGTGTCATAAACTACTTTATAGAAAGTTAAATTTACTTTATTTTGAGTGTTGGCAGACATATGCGTCTTATGGATCTAGAGATATATTTTTTTCAAAAATCTACATTTTACACGAACAACTAGAAATTGACATTTTGTGAATTTATTTTGTCAAATATCATAAAAAATACTACTCCTACAAAGATAAACATAATTAACTATTTTGTAGTAAATTTAACTAGCTTTAATTTGAGCGCTGGCAGACATCTGTACGTCCAATGGTTTCTGAAATGAAGTTTTTCATAAATAAAACTTATTGTCCGAAGACATCTGTACGTCACGTAGTTCCTGACATGTAGATTATTCAAAATAAATTAACTAACTACTAATCTTTCAGTACATTTTTTAGAAATTTTGCTTTTTGAAAAGCTAAATCTCGAGAACTATTGGACGTAAATAGCGTAATATTTCAGAAAATTTACTCTTATTTAAATAACGTCCTCTTAGATTTTCTAATGTTGTTTGTAGTTTTTAAGATATAGAGCTCCGAATGAAAAATTAGTTTTTTTATCGCTTTGAAACAGCCGCCATTTTTTATTCCCCCTACCTATACTTGGCAGACTCATCAATTTTGACTAGTAATTATACATAGTTTTCATTAAAGTAACCAAAAATTGGAGTGAAATAACTGCCTTTTTTTCTTCCCGGCTCTTGTGCTAATAGAACTTTATCTTTCTGTAGCTAAGGTGTCCCCTTAACTCTTAGCAAATAAGAGAAAGAAGCTCATAAATTTCAGAAGGACAGATGAGTGAGGCAGATCGAATCACCATTAAGCCGAGTGGTAAGTTATATGAGCGGTAATTGACTCTCGAGATCAGATCTCAGCGGCAGTGCAAACCCTAAGCTGGGTCCGGTGTAAGTTGATAGCGGGGAAGAAATGGAACTGCTGTTTGCTTCTTACACAGGCTCCCCCTTCCGTTTACTTTATCAATTAAGTCTGAATCTTATTGATTCAATACCAATTAGAACTTGCCTTAAAGTCGTTCTTGTTACGATCCATTGGGAAAACAAATTATCAGCAATGAGAAATTCATTGTACGAGATTCATCTCATATTTCTCTCTCGCGGTGATACAACACAAATATCCAACTTACTATTCAATTTTTATTCAAATTTAAAGACTGATCAAATGTTAAAAGTAACAATATCCATGCACGGAAAAAAATAATAATAAAAACACTTATTAATAAATGAAAGTGTGTGCATAAGTTAAAATGTTATATTAATGATTTTAAAATAAATTGAAAAAACTTAAAAGGAGATAAAAAAGTAAACTAAATAAACAGTTTGGGACTTGCTCAAAGTTAATTCCCATATAGGTATATCCCTAATTCTCACAAGACACTTAGGTTTTCTAAACAGCTTCTACCTCTATTTGATATTTTTCTATCTAAACTAGAGGTCTCTCGTGATGATCTCTCTCTCCGAAGGTCTCACGGGTTTCTTTTGCAAATAGTAGATTTTTCGTATATTTTCTTCTTTTCCCTTTCCGGGGCCGAGAGCTGTGCCTCCGGTCTGAAAGGATGCAAAATACGATATTTTATGTGTTTTAATCATTTAAAATCTTTTTTTTTCAACCAATAGAAACACTATATTAAACCTTTATATTTTTCGAAGAATTAGATATCTCTTGAACTTTCCTATTTTTATCATAAATAACTGCCTTTCTAACTTACATTCGGAGTTCGAGAACCACGCCTTTAGCAAGTTCACCATAACAATTTTTGTAAATAATGTAAAAATATTTGTTCTCATATATCATGGAACTAATTTGCGCTACTGAGTAAAGATATATGTACACATGTTCCATACATAAAACAATTTAAGTGGAGTTGCAATTCCAACACCCTTTTCCCATAGAACACTAGAAATTGATAAAATTTATTTCGTGGCCACTCGTGTACACCATCTGCCATTGACAAATATTTGCCTCCATACCTGATATGATACACAGCCCACATTAGGGTCATTAGCTCTTTATAACGACGTGTATTATTTTATAGATAATTGGCCCTCATGTATCTTATAAGCCTGTGGACGATTCTTAAGGAGTTTATTATTATTTCTGGATTAAGTGATTAGAGAAGAGAAAGTCATGTACCCGGACAAATATGCATCTTTTTCCGACTTTTTCTGTCTTGAGAAGAACAGACTAAACAAATAATGCTGTTCCAGTCTCTAAAACCTTTCATTAAAGAACGTTTGCATAAAAATTAAACTTTCGAAGTTTTCTTTAAAACTTTTTCCATACATTCCTTCCAGTATTTAATAAAACTCACATATCTGTCTTTTCACTTGATTTAATTTTCATTCCACTAATCAGGATCGGACAATTTTTATATCGAACCTTTTTGAAAGCTTTTCACTAACACATACGTTCAACTTGTCAACGATTTCTTCTAAAAAGAACACACAAAAAGCAATAAATAATGTCTAAACAGGACCATTCTATGAAAAAAAGATTGTTAATTTATCTCGTTTAACAGTCCTACAAAATTTTAAAATTATAATACTACTTTGATACCTTTGTAAGCGATAAAATGGAAATTGAGGATTCTTAAAATGCAATATCCGGAAAAAGGCCTTTGACTGCTAAAACCTTCTAGCTACTTTCTCAATTATTTAAAGAAGGTAAGTCTCAGAAGTCAGTATCGTCCTTGACTTTTGCTTCAGGGAAAGGCTTCCAATAGATAGTTCAGGGAGAATTTAAACTGATTGAAATTGAAACCCTCTATTTCTGGAATTCAGCTTACCGTATGAATAAATATTCATTTTTTTATTATTTTATAATCAATAGATTAATTAAATCGAATTACATGTACCTCCCGTATCAAAATAATAAAACAAAAAGTTAAACTTCCGACTTAAACTATTATTTCATCTTTTAAATAAACGATAAAAATTACCATTTTCGGAAAAACTAAATATTTATACTTACCTTCTTAGACCAATATATACTTTCAGCGCACTAATTTACGGATATGCAAAAAAAAACAAACTAACTTACTGAAACTTCAACAAGTTCAATAAAATTTACTGACACTAATACGTAGCGCTCTCTCCCCCTCCCCTACATCAGTAACAAGAACTTACATCAAGACTTACAAACTTCCTACGTTCAAACAGCCATAAAATCGCTATATAAACGGCTTCACGACACACTTCCAACACACACTAACCCTCTAATTCAAGGACTATCAACACGAACTTAGCAGATACGAGGCGACGTTTACGAAGGAGGTGGAATAGTTGATTATTAAATTTCAATTTTAATGAAGAGGTACATTGGATGACCTTAACCTTCATGAAATTGTTTGTTTTTTTATACATTCGCTGGTTGTAAAGTTTTATTTACAGGTGTGAATAAAATAGAGACAAGTGAGGTTATAATATATAGTGTATAAATTGTGGTAAAAGAGAAATAATTTGACTGTGTTTTTTATGTATTTTTGACATATTAGATGTAAATGTTTTGACCTGGGCAGAATGGCCTGTATGGAGTTTTTTTAAAAGGGTTAAATGATATGTCTCATAGTAAATTAAGATTGTCCCTGAGGATGGCCGAATTGGCCGAAACGTTGGACGTGTGAATGAAATAAATGTTTTGAGACTATAATTTTGGATAGTGTTTTTGAATTATTTAGTAAAAAGTTGCCAGTCTCAAGAAAGAAATTTAAAGATTATAAAAAAATAGATAAAGTTAACAAATATATATAATTAATTATAAATCCACACGTTTTGAAAAAAAAAAATTAGTTATATCGAAGAACTATAAAAATGTCACTAAAACTATAATTCGACATGAACCCACCAATACCGCCCTCTATGGTTGAATTCTTATCTTAACTTTAAAACATTCAATTATAACGTGATTGATGTACGGACGAGATTAATCTACCTCCAAGAGAGAGATCATATCACAAAAAAGAATTAGAAGGAAATTCTTCCTTTCCATCCTCGTCCCAGAAATTCTAGAATTAGGCGTGGGATTATTTTACCAGCGTTTGAAAGAGTAAAATTTTCAATCGAGCAAGATTGAAAAATTAGTTATAACTGGGAATCGGCTAAAAATTTAAACTTATATGATAGTGAAGTTTAAGAAATCCAAAGGCATATTTCTTCTAAGATGAATTCGTTTCGGCTTTTATTATTATTATTAAGCTCGACTCATGAAGGAAATTAAGTGGCACTGGAAATTTTAGAGCTTAGCTTGGAAACCAGCTTAAAACTGCCAGTGTCGTCCTCAATAAGTGAAGGCTCAATGTTTGTTATTCTATTGTATGTCTCTTTCAAGCGCAATATAAGTCTTAAGATGTTCGGGGACAACTCAGCTCACAAAATACAATAGTTTTTTTCCCTGAGGGACGACGTGCTTAGTCTGATATATCGCTGCACGTAGCGCTGACAACGGCTGGACCAGATTTCTCTCAACGGAAAGGATGGAGATACACTGCAGTTGGCATCTTTATTCTATGATATTAGTTAGTACCTTCGTTAAAGTAAGAAGTTTATTTAGGGTTCTAGGCCGCTGATGTCTGAGCTCGCAAGCAACAGGGGATGAGGAAGTCATATCTGTAGAACAGGCAACGTATTTATTAATTATAAAGAGTTATGAAGTCACCTTACCTTCAACGACACCGATTCGATCCCCGCTTAGCTGGGTAGTTTTCATTTCGTGGTGGTCTCACGAAATCAAAACTCGGCCCTGTCACTTTGGTTAGAATAGGTTGGTACCTCTAGCATAACCTCCTCATATGTTAAAGATGACCAGGTTAAGGCTTATACGAAGTTTTTCAATTGAAAGGTTAATTTAAATTATTAAAGGTTAATATTTCGTGTGAGTTTTGTTTTGAGAAACCCTCTTGTGTGTTTTGAGAAATACATCTAGAGTGTGTTGGTGAAAACGAAGAAAAAAATATAGTAAAGTTTATTAAATAATCACAAAATATTTTACGTGGACTAGGTTCATCCTGAAGATCAGGGGAGTGCCCTGAAACGGAAATGAAAGAAATATAGGTGTATAGTGATAAAATATGGGAAGAGTTTCACAAAATAAAACTTATATGAAAAAAAATGTATGTGTCGTCATTATCAAGATAAGTTATGCAATTGTTTGATATTGATAATTTTATACCATTTTCAATCCTACAGGAACTTAAAATATTTGCAAATTAATTTGGAGTGTCACTTCATAGTGTAGCGATTTTACTCTAGTTTCATTCCATTTTGAGTGGTCCAAAAAAACAATAGGTGATTTTTCGAACTCTTCAAAAAAATTCACACCTTTTTGGTGGAGCCTTGATATTTTGATAAAAATATTTTTTCTCCATACGGTTTCCAAATGGTGGCTGTTTCTATTTAAGTTTTCAGTATTTTTTTTTTTAATCTTTTTTTATAGTTAGCTCACGTGTACTATTTTATTGTTTTGTTTTTGTTGGGGAAAAAAATTGTTTATTATATCTTATTATTGTATCTCTTTTTTTCTGATTATACCATGTATGTGTAATTTATATATGCCCGATTACGGATTGATAAGTATGCTGTGTGAGATAGCAACCTGATGTATTTAGGCAGGATAGATAAATAAAGTATTTCTCTCTCCCTTCAGCACTAGAATGTTTGAATAATTTCAAATAGACTACATTGGGTTTAGCTTACCAACAATTAGGTCTTTTTTTGTGTGTCTGCTACGTTTTTATTTATGTATTATATATCCCTAAAGTCAACCAATGAAGATGAACAAAATGCAACTTTCGCAGGAGAATTTCATAGAAAAAGAAACAAGTTATCAACTTTTTTGTGCTAATAAGGTTTTTAAAAGACATTTTTCACAATCATTAACAATTTATTACAATCGAATCAAAAAGTTGAAATTTATTTGAGTTTAGTGATTTAGAGGCTTCTCATTTGTTTTATTTTCAGATTGTCAATCCCCCTTTTCAAACAGAGATTTTAAAATTTGAAAAAATAAATAAATAAAATACAATTTTTAAGAGAAATTTATTTTTAAACGGTAAATAACTCACCTCTGATATTTCGTATATGTAAGTGACACATGCTTGTAAGCGCCATAAAATAGTGTTTAGATGTTTTTTTTTAAATTACCCTGTAGAAATTGAATTGTGTTCATTTTCGTTGGGTAGCTTTGGCGAAATATTGTATATTTGCATAAATATATTAGACATGTAGATAAATAAATCTGATTTGTATGCCAGAATGTTCCCAACTCAAATGCGGTTTATTTGAAGGGCTTAGGACATCCCAGTGTTGAATTATTCAGAAAACACCATACGTGTGCAAACTCTAAAAATTACTGTTCAGGCGATGGTCTAAAAATGATCAGATAGCCGCCATTTAGATATCAGATGCAATATAAATGGATACAAATTATTTTTTAATTACTATAACATCGAGGATTCCTGCTGAAAAGTATGAATCTTTTTTCAAACGATCAAGTAACGAATGTTGGACCATTGTGAATGGAATTAGCTTCCGATAAAGTAGACAAACTTTTCTTTTTTTTTTTTTAAGAAATTTTAAAATTCGTGATCAGTAACATTTATGCATTGAGTAAATATATAAAGCTCTATTTAGATTTTAAAATATTTTTATGTCTATTGAATAATAAAAATTTGAAATTTTATTTTGGGATTTGGAGGTAATTCAAATCATGAATTTAAAATGAAATATTTTAAAAAAATTATCTTTCTCAGGAAGATATTTAAAAAATAATTAAAAAAGTAAAGAGTTTATAGTTATTTAAGCTTCTTAAATCTGAGGCTCAATGACTCCATATCATTTTACATCGGAAAAATTCGAGCAACGACTTCTATATGAAACAAGTTTTAACAAATTTGAATTCTTAAAGGTATAATAAGGATACCAAGCTGTAGTAAGTTACTGATGGCTTAAAGTAAAACATTGTAATTAATACTTATTTTAAATATGTTATAAAGTTTTCATTTTTTCAGTTACCATGTTCATAACCGAATGCATATTACTCTTATTCTCAATATTTAATGAACACTGAATTAATTAATAAGAAATTTTAAAAAAACATATATATATATATATATTATTATATGGAAGATAGTTCGGGTGCGGCCAAAGTAACTTACATAGTAAATAAACTATTTATTATGAACCAACGTTTCTTACCAGGTGGCAGGGCTTCATCAGGGCTAAAATATACAAACAATTTAAATAATATTACAAAGTAATACAATAACAGAGAATAAAAGTAAAACAAGGAATAAAGAAAAGTAATAATAACATATACTAATAAAGTAAAAGTAAACTAAAAATTATGTAAAATTTATGAACATTTATACAAAAATTAAAATTCTCTATAAAACTCATCCTAGTTCTTCAGAGTCCATGTAATTTTATTGAGCGAAGTTCAGAGAACAGCCGACCCTTTGGACATACTTTACCATCACTCCTTAGCTAGCAATCCGTGACGTTTATTAAATTGGAATAAAATAACAGAGATCCTTTTGAAAGCTCCCCTTTTAAACTTTTGACACAAATTGTCCTCCCTGCCCCACCACTCACCACTTATTGGAAAGTTCCTCGGGCATTAAAGATTCTTTCTGACAGCCTTTCAAATTTAAAGGAGGTAATACTGATGATTTATCCCGTTGAGGTAGATGGCTCATCCGCTAACTGTTTAAAACAAAGTGGGACTCTAAACTTCGCCTGGGCGTAAAAAGTAACAGCATATTTTTTTTTAAATCTCCGATGAAAAACAAAGTGATATCAGTGTGTCCATATTTATTTTTTACAGCTCTAAACCTCATTTTTCACTTTTTTTTCCCTTCCACTCTGGCTGGTATTTCGGACAAACGGATTTTAACGGTAGTTTCAATACTATGGCGCAGCCCGACATCAACATCTCACGTTCTTTAGCAATAAACCATTCGCCACTACACCTCGTATTCCTAAGGCAGACTGGAGAAACCAGTTAGTTTCATAAAAACGTGGGTCTACCATCTCCCAGAAAATTTTTCCATTCTCTACCAGGCCATTCTTCTCGAAGCTGACAATCCAATATTTTTTCCACCCGACTATCATCAGCCTCCAATTTCTTCCACAGTACTCTCTCAATTCGACGCATCCCGAACCCCGGGGATAGGGTTTTAAGGGTAGGAATTACGCACGCCGCCTTATCAGTCTCTTTCCTTCTTTGGACACTCTGGTTTTAACTTGGACACTGCTGCGATTATGTGTTATCTCTATGCTTTCGTCCTTGAATTATTTTCCGATGGTAGTTTCCCCATTATTGTTACAAAAACATGTATAGAATAGGTTTCAGTCCGCGGCATATCATTTACTGAAGTAATGGGTCTTGGCTTTTTGCACTGGGCTCACTCGATCAGGCACTTTTGATTATTTTTGAGAAAGTGATCCTTTCATCTCGTCGTCACATCTGGAATTACGCTTAGCTTCTTATTTCTCATGATGGCCTGAAGTGCTCCTTAGTTTTCTTTTTCAATCTATTCGGAGATCATATCCCTTCCTCTGTAAATAACCATGCTTTCCCTTTGTATGAAGTCTATATATACGGTCTGGATATTTTAAGAAAATCAGACAAACTGTTCTATCGATTATGCTCTAATACGAATTTGACCACAAGCGAGGCTAAATTTTTTCCTTGTTGTCTAAAAGTAAAATGCAAGTGAATTTCTTGATTGTGAAGATATTATTGTTGTTTTTGATTCTCACATAGATAAAAAACTACCTTCAGCGGCGAGCAAGCAAAAGTGGAAATTACTTTTGGGATTAACCTCTTATATAAAGGGCCATCTTTATATTCTTTCATATCGTGCATTTCACTTTATTCTTGTAGGGAATGCCAAAATAATAGCCAACCAAACTTTTTGTATATTAGGGATCGAAAGAGACACTACAGGAGATTCGATATTGTCAGTCGATACTTGGATGGCCAAGTCATTCAGGTCAGTCTAGCTTTTGTATGATGATTCTCACCCCGACTGGGCGTGTAGGGTTACCTTTAAGAAAATAATAATAATCAGCCACCACCACCAGCTGCTATGGCTCACTATTGTAAAAAAAAGTCAAACATTGTTGATATATTCAAAATTATTACACGTCATTAGTCATTAAGAATATAATTCAAAATTTAGATTTTAGGTAGTTTACAAGAGTGTGGATTAGTTTACTTTCAGTGTAGAAAAATCACAGTTTCGCCCGCTATATCAATTGTAAACATCTTTGAAATTATACATCCTAAAGCAATTAGTTTAATCTTCAAATCTAAGATAAATGAATTGATATAATATTTTTCTTTGGTTCACATTATTTTATTTTTGGCAGATTTTTATTTGAAATATTGTGATCCGTGAAAGTGCTGGTAGCTGATTAAATAAAAGTACCTTACCTCCGTCCCGTTATCGTTCAGTGTACAAAGGGTTTAGGTAACACCCTAATTGAGATGAAGCCAGAGGCTGGAGTTGGCTACTTCAGACCACTTTAATTCAGCTATAACCATCCCCTGGGAGGTATCAGAAAATCGTTTGGTTTTATGAAGGAGTCTATGTGAGGGCTTTATGCCTGTACTGGACCACTTCAAGTACGAGGGGCTCTATTTATTATAGACATAATCTGGTCTCGGTAATAGAAGTTAGGGTTTAGAGTCATTGTTTTATGGGCCTCAGGGATCTCGTTTTAATACTCAATTTAATTAAATATTTACAGATTTTCATTGTTAGAATCATTTCTCGGCCTCTTAGAGAAAAATATTCTCCTTTTTTTCTGTTTCAGAGCAAAATCTTTACTGTAATTATGTAGGCTAAATAATTTCCCGAGATCTTGTCAATACCAAATCCTACAAGAATAGATTTTATAGTTGAAATATTCGGACATCTTGAGAACATCTTGAATTCAATTTGTTCCGCTCCTTGTTTTACATTTTGTATTTATAAATATATTGCTATAATACTACTGCAATGATGCAATATGTTTGCTACCAACTATTACGAAGTGTTAATTCATAATCAATTACAGCATCTAGTAAATGGATTATGCACTCATTGTAATCAGTGAATATTAAATACCCTACTCTTATTAAATAGACGCAGCAATGATTCCAAAATAGTGTTGATGGAGCAGCAGCAATATTGGATGCCCATAGTCCAAACAAATCTTCCCTCCGAATGCAATTCATTTACGTTAGAGCAGGCAGCGATTTACCTGGGGTTACGGGACGCCTATTATGGAACAAATAAAAATAATATACTACTATTCACAGACTATGGGTTTGTTGTCACAATTGAAAAATATATATACAACACACCCTATCGCAGTAATCAAATTTTAACTACTTTTCAAATTGAATTGGACCGTTAGCACAATTTTGTTTATTTGTATACCAGAACATCCTGGGTAATTGTAAAGCTAATCAGGTGGCAAAAGTTGCATCATTTCATCCCGCCATCAGCTTGTCCATAATTATGACTTTTATACTCTCATGGTAAAACAAATATAAATAAGTGGCAGATAATATGGACCGAGAAAACAGAAATCAATTTAAGAGAGAATAAGAATACAGTATTTCCACACTCGATTAACGTAAGAGTACTCTAGCTGCTGAGAAATGCTCCTGCCAGGAGAGCGCGGTGAGAAAAAAAGATATATATTTCAACCTAATTTTTTATTACTTCGATGGTTCTGCCAAGTAGTCTAGAATAAAAATGGTTTCTGTTTTAAAAAATTAAAAATATAATAATTTTCCATTCGGAACTATCCACAACACTAAAAAAACCCATTGGAACATAATTTTCAATAGAATAAATTTTCTTCTAAATGAGTCCTAATAAAGGACCTTTAATAGCTCTCTTTACGTGGAATAGTTGCCAAGATACGGTTTTAGTAGTTAGTGAAATAATTTTGAGATAACTACATCTTAGGATTCATAAGACGTAAAGATGTCTGCTACTACTCCAATTAAAGCTACTTTATTTTGCTAAAAAGTAGTTTATGATATTTACCTTGGTAGGAGCAGCGGTTTTCATGATATTTTTCTAAGATATATATGCTCCTTCCATCCCAGCTACCTATCACTTCTGCTGATTACTGTAAGGGACCCCTGCACAGTTAGCCAGAATGATAGTCATCATACAAAACCCAGACTGACCTAACTGATTTCTTGGTTATAGTCATTTACCTCAGTCCGACAGACGCTTATTTCTTAATGATATTTCGAATAGTAAGGATCTTGTGCAAATTTCGATTCGTTAAAAACAGAAACCTTGCTTGGCCATTATTTTGGCATTTTCTGCAAGCATAAAGTGAAATATACGGTATGAACGAAACACTCATAGCTTCTCCACTTCGAACTTTGAATACTTCAAAATTTCCTCCTTAACCTGTCAGTATCGTCTATTATTGATTTTATTGTCATTCCAGTTTCATGATATTGTCCCTTTAGATAATATTTTTTTTTAAGGAATGGTGTTCTCATTGCAATCCTCACCCTTCTTAGAACTTACTGCTATCTGTATGTTTAATTCCCCAAAACCGATCCAGTGTTTAAAGAAAAAAGTGATAATGACAGCAGAACAATTTTCATCATTCTTATAAGTCTATCAGTTGGTATCAATGTGAGATCTCGAAATTTCCTTATTTATCTATTACTACCTTTTTTTGGCAGTAAAATTTTTCCATTTGACAAAAAATGGCAATGTGAATTTTTTATTTTTACTCCTATTCAAGGTAAAGAATGTGACGGAAAAGAAGACTTCTTGTGTCCCAACGGAAGATGCATCAAGAAAGCCAATGTCTGCGACGCACAATGCGACTGCGCTTCAGAAAACGGAACTTACTGCGAGGATGAAATTGGTTGCACGAATTACTACACTCAAATACAAGGTATGGTATCAGGTCTAGAACAAGAT
>NW_027116643.1:721853-723716 GCF_000696795.3 Halyomorpha halys | reverse complement strand
TTGCTTAAATAAAGTAATTTGTATCCAAGTTAAGTCTCAAAACACTGTTTATTATTTCTTTAAATGTTCAACGTTTCTGCCATCATCAAGGAAAATATATTAAATAACAACTTTCGCATTACAATCAATTTTAACAAACAACGTTATTACTAATAAATTAGCATATCTTAAATATAAATTTACCTCTCTCATCCTACAATTTAAAACTTTTTGCAGCCTATTCTGCCAACATCATTAATTTCAGTCAAATCACAATAAACCAATAGAAAATCAAATTAATTTATTTATAAGCTTGCCTTAGCTTATGTTTAATTATCTATTTTGTCACTTTTCCATTAAATGTTAAAAATTTTAGTTATTGAATAACTTAACAATAATATCACTTTCTTAACACTCAATATTATTAACCTTTCTTACAATCACGTCACGCATATAATTGATTAATTTCAAACTGTACTTTGGTCTAAATTCTTATTTCATTTATTATTAATATCAATGTTAATTGTAAATAATAACATAAATATAATTCTGGATTACAATTATTGTAGTTTATACCTAATTATATATGTATTCAATATTCTAAACTATTTTTTAAAATAATTGTACCTTGTTTAAAAGTTAATAAAGAAAATTAATAATTCCTTAAACAACAATACCCATGAACTTTATTACAAGTTTCATAGCCTTCTAACAAATTTATTAAAATACTTCAAACGATATTCATTGCTAAATATAAAACACCCTAATGAATAAGAAATAACCACTCAACCATAAATATTACAAAATGACAAAGTTTCTTTGAAGTACTTACAATTTCAATTTGCTTTGTTGGTAGGGTTATTATAAAATAAAGATAGAATGTCTCAACATAAGTGTCGTTTCATGCTAAACAAATTTATATTAAAGCAAAACTTAGAAGAATTTTCGTTTCAGAAGTGAAAAAAAAAGATTGATAAGATTTAAATAGAACTACTTTAATATATTTCTTATTTCATCAAAATGGCTAGATATCGATAAATAACAAGTGTTGACAAATATCAGGTTAGTATAAAAAAAAAAAAAAAACATTGAAATGGAATTCTAGCCTCAAAACAGGTTTATGTAGAAAGGAAAAATGTCAGTAATAAAGCATTTAGTTAATTGGTATTAAGGTACTGTGTACAGTTAGCCCTGTATTATGTGGCAAAGTACTCTAGCATCAGAAGGCCTCGGGAATGCATGTTCTATTATGTTAGGCAAGCTGGACAGGAGGTGAATTGACGAAAAGATCGCCAGAATGTAACCTCCACTCCGTAAGGTATTCGCTTACGGTCGTGTAGGGGAAAACAAGTCCTAAAGGTACCCGCCTTAGGCTCTCCCAGGAGCGGATACTACTCTGTAATGTATTTTCTTAGAGATAATAGCCTTCTACAGAGATTCACTGTAGTTCCTGCCATAGGGACAACGACGGATGAGGAGTATTCCTCCCTAGTTACGCTCTGACAGGCAGTGGAACGAGGAGAGGTCCTAAGAGGGCATAGATAAATTAGAATGCAACTATAAATTTCAAACATTGATTTAGAATATTCTGATTCAATAATGTATATTATTATTCACTGCCTCCTGTGGATCCATCTGTGAGGCGAATTCAAGTCGGTTCCTGGGAATGTCCTAGTGATACTTTATGGGCTTAAAAATGCTATCACGAGAATCGACCCATAAGACGTTTGCTTTTAGTGGATCAGAAGATTCTAATGAAATCTTTATTGATTCAAATAATAAAGGGTGTTTTTTTAAGCCCGATAGAACTTGAAATTGTAAAAAATAACACAAAAAATTAAATTGTAATCAAAATTTTTTTTTTATTCGAAAGATCAATACGTG
>NW_027116643.1:688016-720732 GCF_000696795.3 Halyomorpha halys | reverse complement strand
AAGTTCTATCTAGCTTAAAAAAACACCTTTTACATCTAGGAATATTATAATATAATAAATGGTTATTGCATGCGTAAAATTAAAGTATTTATAAGAATTAAATATATATCCATAAACGTTTGTCTAATGATCGTAGCTCACATGTTGGCTACTAGGTCGCACAATGTAGACCCATAACGGTTCTCGCAGCTATTTATTACAATAGTTATGGTATAGAGCACCAGATAGTTACGGCTTCACTTCAGAATCATTATTAAATGATGAAAAAAAAACAAAAAAAAAAAAAAGAACTTGGTTAAAGAAGAAATGGTATTTTGCTATTTAATAAAAATCTAGCTCAACCATAAGTAATTTTTCGGTATCATATTTTGTTTCTTATTCTTTCCCACTCCGTATTATTCATTTTTTAAAAATCTATACGCTATATGAAGAAGTTAGAATATCGCTGTTTTGCGTTAAAAGTTAATGTTTAGCATTTGACAAAAATAAAAGTTTTGATTCTAATTAATAATTGAACGTATTTCAAATACACTACCATAGATGGGGGTTGCGTTCTCTACTAGGGTCGTCCTAAATGCTAGTAGGAATGAAACGAAGTTACTCCAACGTATGGTACAGTCTATGGATTAGGATTTTATTCTTTGTTTGTGCCACTATTATAGCAAAGTAGCAATATATTTGTTGTTAGTAAAATAAAGAAGAATCTTACTAAATTTTACCAAGAAAAAATTACTTAATACTTGTATCTGGCAGTTGAGAATCTGATGGGTCATTTTTTATCTATTTTCTTGTCAATACGGATTTTGATTTGTGTACTGACTGACAAAGAGAATAATTATTTTATTGGTCGATTGGGATTAAGCTTGGTTAATATTTCTATAAGTTGGATAAAAAAAATAAATAAATTTAGTAAAATATTAAATGGTAATATGAATTTTCAAGTCATACAATTTTTAATTGTCGGTCAAGGCATAAGTATATTATATTTTAAGTTCGATTCTTTCATTAATTAACAAAAATTAACTGCTCGATGTTTTGTTTTATATTTGTCTTAAAGTATCTTCATGAATATTTCTCCTTTTCTAATACACTCTTACCCTGCTCAACAGGTCTAAACATATGCGTGGTGGGCTCGACATTGAGTTGCACAGTACCTGGCCACACAAGGGACAACAGTAGGTGCATCGCTGCCAAATATCTCTGCGATGGAGAGGCGCATTGTCACAGTTATTTTTCAGATGAATATGGCTGTGGTAAGTATGAATTTTAAGTACAGTTGATTGCAGTTATAATTTTATATTACTCGATGATTATCTAATGATCCTCGACTAGTTTGTTTTAATACATCTTTATTTTAATTTTATATTATTATATATCTTTATCTTAATTTTTGCTATGAAATAGATTCTATATAATGATCAGGTATAGAATATCACTGTTTTTAAAATGTATTCATTTTTTTTCAAAACTTTCATTTATTAAAAAACAAGTTAGAATAGTTGCTGGTTACCCATAATCCGCCACAGCTCAGCTATTGATAGCTACTACAGAGTAGTGGATACACCTCATTTATAAGAGTGAAAGATACAGATATTCATGATACACTATCTACAACTTAGATTACTATAACTTGTCTCCCATAGTGTCCTTCGACAACTTAGTTTGACTACAGATTTTTAACTGACGCCGGTCAGTTATATGATTCCCCTTATATTTACAAATAAGGAAGGTGAAAGATGGAGATGGAGGATGTGGATGAGAGCTAGTAAAAATATCCCAAGAATCGAAGCAGCCTTAGATTATAAGAACGTGTTGAGCAATTAATTCCTTTGACGTGTGGGGTTATTAAAGGGGAAAAGTAGGTAATGCTGAACTAGAAAGGGTAGTTGTAAAAAAGGGAAAGCGGTAAGAGCTCAAGTCTCCTACCCCATTGGGTCTGAGTCGTATATTTCCTTTTTTGAGTTATGTTTTATTTCTGTTTGTATGTGAGATGATCATTTCAACTATTTATTTATATATTAATTAAAGATATTTACAGAACCACAAACACCATATGATAACTGATGATGTAAAGAAACTAGTGCAATCTGCTGGTTTCGAAATAAAAGTGTTACTGTGAACATTGTCCATAGAAACACCTACTTGTGAAAAAAATTCCTTGAAAAATCAATTTAAGTCATTCCATTTAGAGCAGAAAGAAATTAAGTGAATCATACATGTATGTTATGCAGCTTCTACATAATAAATTATTTGTATACCTATTTCCTAGTATGATTTTACAAGACTAAAGTGGGCAATGTTTAGTGAATGAAATTGTTTATTAACTAAACGTACCAATAAGACGAACCCTTTTAGAATGTCATCGCTTGTTGATACGGACAGTTAAGACCATTCAACCATTACCTGTCCGAACTTGGCCGACAAAGATCCCCTGGAGTTTCTATATTTGTTACGGAACTGGAATACACCGGTAGTCGCTTGTCACAGGTATCGACTCCTACATTTTCAATCTTTCCTTCAATCCCAAATATCGACATACATATTTATTCATTCTTTAAACCTTTTTTTCTTTCAAGTACAGGATGTGCTAATTTTAAAAGTTCGATAATAATGCTTTAAGTAAGATTATTATCAATAATAATATAATAATGAAGAAATAATTACATTTGTCTATATAATTAAGAAAAGCTTGATATGATAATTTCACTGGATAAAAAGGATTTTGAGTGTAAGTTCTAGATGTCAAATTTTTATTTCATCTACGTTAATAATGTATGAAAAATGCCTGCTAAATATACATATACATATATTTCGAAGTTTAAGAATATTTTTTTTTAAACACATTTTCTTTGACGTTAGAGAATAAAACCTTACAGAGGACCCCATTTTTGAATTTATTGATATGTAGGACTGTGCAATAGAAGAATGTTGGAAATAAGGAGAACTCCGAAACGGTGAATTTCTGCAAAAACTACTTCAAGAATTAATTAGCGTTAAAATGTGCTTGGGGTGAGTACCATACATAAGAAATACGGTCCAGTAATGTTGTCGAAATCGACAGTAGAAAAACAGTTTTTACCAAGAAATTCAATATAGTTTCATACGTCTACACCATTGAAACTGCTGTAAATAATTAGTAACCTTTTTAATAAAAGTTGTAGAGTGTCAAATTGGTTGTTTGTTTGTTTCTGTTTAGTGGCGCCAAATTTCATTCGTCATCCACACCATTTATATTTTATTTAATTTTGCTAATATTCGTTAAATTTTATTTATTTTTTTAATTTGATTATTTTTTTTTTTCCTTCTGATCAAGTTATATTTTTGTTTGTAAATTTTGTTATTTTAAAAACTGAAACACCAATTTTATTGCTTTATCATCGTCTCCAAGGGTTTTTGAGATATCTTGGTTTAGTCCTAAGCTATTGAGGTGTGGTATGAAATATGGGCATCGTTGGAAAATATGGCTTATTGTTAGATTGTTGTTGCAATAATGGCAATAATTTGTTGTTATACGTGAGTGCCATACGTTTCGAATTTAAATGTTTACACCATAGCCAACGATACGAATTTTGCATTCAATCACAGGAAGTTAGTCACCTTTTCTCCCCCACTCACTCATCTATACAAATTCTAAAATATTTACAGTTGATGAATAAACTTGAAAATAAGCAAGCTTATAATTTTTAGCCTGTAACAGATGGTAATCTTATAAAAAGTAAAAATTTAATTGTTTTTATTAAAAAAAATAAATAAAAATAAAATAGCGGATCTAACTTTAAAATCAACAAAATTTATTTTGGAACATCTATTATAGCTCAACGGTAATAGCAATCAGCGAATGGATTTTGTGAGATCTGCAATTATGCTCATACCAATTTTTGTCGTATCTCTATCAGAAATATCTTAGATTCAGCGAGATTTACACATTTTGTATCCTTTCAATAATTTTTAACACAACGTGAAATTTATATCTTCAAACTTAAAATTTTGAAAGCCTATCGAAGCCAAATGATGAACTTGGTTCTATCACGTCCAATATGGTGGTTATAAATCAGATGGAGAGAGATTTTTAGTTATAGAACAAATTATCGGACTTATTTTCAGCTTTTTATTTATCTTTCGGAACTGGTGTATTATCATTTTCAACAATTTATGAACATAAAATTCTCCTTCAAATAGTACCTAACATTTTAAATTATGGTCTAATTGACGTTCTAAGTAAGACAACGTTTGGGTGTCAACTTCGCTAAAATCTGTCTTCACAAAGGATGTACTATACTTTGAAAACTGTAGTTCTTAGTTAAAAACTAATAGTTTTTATCATCAAATATTGCATTCAACAATTACTTAATATTTTGAATTCGGTTAAAAATAATTACATGAATTATATGTGTTATATAAGTTCTGTCATTCGGAATATTAGCTTCAGTGTTAATATTTAAGATATACAATTGTAACTGACTTACAAAAGATTTTTCCCGTACTGCGAACCGAATATATCACGAAAAATAGACTATTTAGAATTTGTATGTGTATATTTGATAGAATTTCAAATATTAGTTATTTGCTAGACGCAAAATTTTATTATAAAAAACTTCTATTGAATTATTTCTTTTATTACAAACAATCGGTTCCTAGTTAAAAGTGACTGGAAGTCCAACTACGGTCGTTTTTGACCATCTTTTGATCATAATTTTGAAATGAAAATTTCAGGATTTAAAAATCCAACTACTGTTAATTTATAATCTATGTAAGATGCAACAAAAAGCTATTATTACCTTAGCATTATAATTACTGTTGGCGCTTACCTACATTAGCCATTGTTGGTTCTACTAATTGAGCGCTGTAAGGAGACAAAAGGATCATATAGCCAGCATTGTTGAGGCTGCTCTGACTTTCTTGGCAGTTCAGTGTCATCAAAGAAAAGCTAATTATATACTTGAATCAAAATTGGATTTGTTTGTCTACTCAAAGTGAAGTAAGTTCTAATTATAAGTGTGTTGTCCTACGTTATATACATCTTAGAAGCGAGAGTGATTAATAATATTTCTCAGGAGGCTCTGATAATGTGTGTTAAATTATTCTCATTGTTACCAATATAATGAAAGTGAGTATAAATGAGATGTAGAATATCATAGGATAATGATAGGCTCAGGGTGACTGGACCAGCACCAGCCTTTCCACTTAACCACTATGCTGAAGGGAACTAATCTCCTGGCACTATATTTGATAGTTAGTTTAATAGTTACGCAGGTAGAGGACAGTAAATTACAATAAATACAGCTCAAATTCACACACATACATATACACTCACAAATTCTAAAAATTCGTGCAGTGGTGGTACAGTGGCTGCATAGTGATTTTCACTAACAGGAATAAAATGGAACCACTCTGCTATTTGCTGTCTGTTTCCTTTAAAAAAAAATGGTAGATTATTACTAAAATTACAAGAGCCATCAAGGGGTCCCTAGAGATACTTGCATTGTCAGTGATAAGAGTCAGCAGCTAGGAAAGAGAACAGACAGCCACCTAGATCCAGGTTATTTTCTCAAGGTTTTTTCTTCGGTTGAACACTCACCCACCATAATGAGGGAGAAGAGTTTGAAGCTGCTCCCCAGTAAGGAAAAGAAGAGATGAGGAAATTAACGAAAAGAAAAAATAGGCTTTAAACCATTCAATATAAATTATGACCAACCTATTACAGAGTATATATTACTTCTATTTTTCTTTTCATTCCACCCAACTTCAGGCACCTCCCCATCATCTTTATTGTTGACCAAATGATTCAAATTTCACTACATGTCTAGTTCAAATGTTTTAATTTTGGCAATCCCATGAGCCCTCCTGTGACTTAATCAATTGGAACTTTTTTTTGTCAATTTCAATGAATTTTTCATTCAGTTCTATACATTCTACTAATACAAAAAGTACCAACATATTCAAAAATGGTTTCAATATTTAGTATTAACGTAAAGATTTTGAACTTTACACAGTCTAGTTTCAGTTTCATCAGAATGGGATCGTATACACTCCTAGTAAACATTGACTTTAGGAGATGTTCTAATAGTGAATTTATTTGGACTGGTCCTGGAGTTCTCTGTGAAATATTTTTATTCGTAATATATACAACTTAATAATATTTGATAGTATTATATGAACATTTTTCGGAACTTTATTGGGAACTGGATGTGGTACAACTTATAAGACTCTCAAGACTGTGGAGTGCTGAAGAGAATGGATTGTTACACCCATTAAGAAATTATTGCTGGGGTATGTGGAAGGAAAAATAAACGACTAGGACTGATATGGGCAAATAAAGTGGAAGCTAATGCACTGAAATTTCTGGAAACAAGAGCTTGGGAGACCTTAGTACAAGACGGAGAGAAACAAAGGCGTTGTGTTCATGTGGCGAATGAAGTACTGGTGTACTCCTCTGGGGATAGGTATTGACATCCTACATGAGTACTGGCTGAAGTCTTAACTGGAGTATATGGTTACATATTCATCTTGACTATGAGAGACCATACTTATGATTTTAAGACCATATATTTCTCATATTTTACTAAAATTGATTATCTTATAAAACTAATGCAAAGCATTAACAAGACCATTAATTTGTACCATTTAATAATAAATGGAAACTCCTTTTTACTATTCAATCATTAACTTTACACTGATACGAGTTATTGTTACAACATAGCATACGGTATAAATGGTTAAAATCATATGGTTGAACTATTATGAAATAATGTACAATACAACAAAACAACTTTTAAATGATATGAATAAATATCTATCTTTTCTATATAATATCTTCTTTTTTTCCACTGTTTATTTATATTTTATCTATCAAGCATTAGCAAAAACATATAAATATTGCTTTTTAATGATATGTGTGGAATTCCTTTGAAAATTGAAGTCCATTAATCTTTTTTTTTTTTATTTATACTTTACATAGCACTTTTTAGTTGTATAGACACAATAATGTTGAATTTGGGTATTTAGTAATGTGTGATTATAATAAAGCTCTTAATAATAAATCATGCCAATTTATGTTTATTTCAAAAGTAAAATTCATGGTTATTAATCAATCAATCTATTTTTCTAAAATTTATTTAATAGTTGCAATATTTTCAAAATGGAAGTTAAAATAATGATTTCATAATTGCTTATCATGTTCTTGAAACATAAAATATTTATTCCCATAATAATTTTCTGCCTTCTTGTTCTGACTGAGTAATTTCCTTTCGTCTTCTTTCTTTAGTTTATGATGAATCAGAGAAAGGTGAAAACAATGGACGCACATTCCGTTGCCTTGACAACCGAACATTGCCTGAAATGTTGCTATGTGATCATAAGTATGATTGCCTTCATGGTGATGATGAAGAAGGATGCCCAGGTATCTGATACTTACTAAAAATATATAATTTGTAGGTTGATAGTAAAATTATTTACCTTGTGTCTCGATTTCAATTTCAGTCCCACTCACTTGTGGTGAAAGCGGCATGTTCAAGTGTAAAAATGGTCAATGTGTTGAAGATTCTGCTCGATGTAATGTTACGATTGAGTGTTGGGACAAAACTGACGAAATTGGATGCCGTAAGTATTATAGAAAATTGATAATTTCCTAGGTCTTATTACTGTACTTTTTGAGGTTGATGTACACATATAAAAAAAAAACTGAAAGAATTTCTAGAATAATACAAAGCCATACACAATTATTTTTTGTGTCACAATATCAATATATTTTTAAAATATTATTGTTTTATATTACCTCTGTATCCCATCTAATAAAACTGCTATTAACAAGAATATTTTGAAATTGTATTGATATTTAACTCAACTGATAATTTTGTGTTATTCTAGAAATTCTTTGATTATCTTATACATCAACCTCAACAATAACTCCCTGCACCAATTTTATTTTTATTTCAACATTCATTTTGTATTTCAGATGATGTACCTTGTCAGGAAGGCATGAAGAAGTGTATTCAAGGTGGCCAATGTATACCTGAGTCAAGTTGGTGTAATTTCTTCATTGATTGCCCTGATGCGTCTGATGAAAAAAATTGTTGTAAGTATTCAGAATTTCATTTAATAGAATAATTATCTCTATAATAAATTAGAATAACTTAATAATCCTATGTATGGTTTTTGATGTGCATAATTGGATTAAAAAGCTTTTTTAATAAGGTTGAAGTTTTATATTGTCCTGTGTTATAATATTTCAATTAGGGGAGCAAAGTTTTCTTTGTTTTGGCTGGTTGAAAAGTGTGCCAGCTCCACCCTCATAGCTATTGGCAAGTGATCCTAACTCTGAGTTGGGTTTCAGGTAATGTTCAATCCCTGAAATAATTATTATTGCCACCAAAGATGAGAGTATTCCAGTTATGAATATCTATAAAATATATGTACACTCAATTTAAGGCTGATCCAGAAGGTCATACTTTCATGGAAGAGAAGAGTAAAAGGATAAGTGAAAAATATTTCTAAAATTCTCTTTAATAAAGGGAAAACAAAAATATCTATTTGCTCATAGCTTAAATTCATTGACACAGTTTGACATGGATATTATTGACTCCTTGTAAAAGTCGTAGGGTTGAATAATTAGATTTTTAACTTAGATAAAATAATAGATATGGATTCTGAAAAACATAAGGAGACCACAATATAATTATGAAACAAGAGAAATAAAATTACTTAAGAATATGTGTTGTAGTATTGAAATAATGAAACATTCTGCATTTGAAAATGTTGAGGTATGAGCGGTCCAGCCTCCAATTTAAGAGGTGAGGTGCACTATATAAATAATATGTTGTTTGAATGAAAAAAATAAATAAATAACATTATTTACATATTTATAATAATTTTATTATATATATAAATATAAATCAAATTTAAATAACTTTTAAGAAATTAACTTAAAACGATTGTTTCTTGAATTGGAACCACTTGGTTATGGCAGGTCAGGCTGTCTAGGCCTCTCTGGGCTGTCACATCTGCCCCTAAAAGTTGTAATTTACTCTGTGACCAGCTGCTAGTAGGCTGCTATAGAGAAATACTCTCAAATGTTGATGAAGTTGGAGTTGGAAACATTTTGTGAATAAAAAAGTTGTGAAAGAAACGTTGTATTTCACTTATAATTATAATATTGTTGAATGATACTTTATTTAAATAATATTTTGTTTATGTCATGAATGAATATTTCTATTTACAATTTTCCTAAAGTCATTCAATATTTTTGTTCTTTAACATTATTTACTAACTTTTTTTTTTTTTAGTGATGACTCAATGCAAAGAAGATGAATTCACTTGTGATAATGGTCAGTGTATCGACAAGAAACATCAGTGTTTTAATTCTGGTAAATCTTATGAAGGATGTGCTGATTCTTCTCATCTTCAAAACTGCAGTAAGTTGCTTTTAGTCAATATTATTTTTTTATTAAAGTTCAATAATGGTGCCCTTACTTTCCAATACAGCTTTGTTCACTGGCAATTATCCCAACATTTGAGGTCAGCATCTTCAAAATTTGGTTGCTTACTGAAAATCTATTTTAAAGAGGAAACTTGTTATTCTGCATTGTAGTATTTACCTTTATCTTTGTTTCTGGGAGCCATTTACATACTATATATAAGTCAATGTTTACAAACTTTGGTGGACTGAAATCATTGTGCTTATAATTCGAGATAACCTCACACAAAAGAGTGGGGAAGAGAGTGGCAATGAAACAAATATTATGTGATAAATAATAGCTGTTGTTTATAACTGATAAAAAATAATATTACATTATTATACAATATAAGAAAATAAATTTAAAAAAGGCCTATCCTTATGGAATCTTTAGGTGAAAAATAAAATATATAAATATAAATTTATTTTTTTAAATTTTTCCTAATCTAAACCTGAAACTTGATGTTTTTGTGACAGCTTAATTATTATTACTAATTATTTTGAAACCATAAAGCATCTTCATCAATCATCTTATTGTAAAACTGCCCAGTTGTAATTTTAAAAATTAGATTTATGCCATAAAATACATATATTCCTTCTAGAGGATTGGACTTGTGAACCTTGGCAGTTTAAATGTCATCTCGGGCCTTGCCTTGATCCATCCTTACTCTGTAATGGTCGCATTGATTGTCAGGATACTTGGGAAGATGAAGATGGATGCGGTAAGTCAAATGAATAAATCATTTAGTTCATTTTTTTTTAATGTTAGAATATATATTATTAGCTATTTGAAGAAGTAAAAAAATAATAAAGTAAAGAATAAAAGTAAAAATAATTTGTAAATAAATGTCATTATTATATTGTAATATGCTATTTTATGAATAAATCATTATTTTTTTATATATAAATGATTGTTAGTAGGTTTTATGTGATTTTTCATTTCAATATGTTTATTTGTAGTATTAAACTTAAAAGCAAGCTAACCAGTTTTCATTGTCTAAAATAAATACGCTATTCCAAACAAAGAAGATGGTAGCGCGCGTACTTACTTTTAGGCATATCTATGCAGATTGCATTTGTTATATTAGTTATAAATAATTTAATACAACTTTTCAGCATTTACCTGCTCTAACATGGCTCCAAAATGCCAGTGCAAAGATCTCCATATTAACTGTACCGGTGTTGGTATAGATGTCGTTCCATCAGACTCTGAGAAAGAAATAACTTGGTTGTAAGTAGAACATATTTATTTTTTTTTCTAAGGTTCAAATGAATTAGATTTATAAATAATAAAATTTGTTTAATTCCTCCTAGCTATTTGGGAAGTAACAGGTTAAATGAAACTTTGTCTAATGAAACATTCAAGTATTTGGATCGCCTCCTTTATCTGCAAGTATTTTTTGTTTTATAATAGCTTAGTCAAAAAAATATATAAATAAGTAGGATTCCATAAAAGCTAATTGAATCTTATCAAACTCCGAATAACTTTTTGTTCATCTTTTTAAAGAGCTTAGTATAATAATTTGTTAATTTAACTATTGAAAATTAATGCATGGTTTATTCTTATGTTTCCTAATGTTATAGGGACCTGAGTAACAACAGTATAAAAGCACTGATACCTAAAATGTTCAGCAATCTTTGGCGACTTACTGTTCTCAATCTACAAAACAATCAGATACACATTATTGAGGAAAACAGTTTTTTCGGCCTCGGCAGTCTTAAAGGCTTGTATGGAATGATTTTTTTTTAATGCTATAGCAGATAAATGTAAAATTAATTGTTTATTTAATTTTGTATAATCTTTGAAAATTATTTTTAAGGCATCTTCAAGGGAATAATATCAAGATGTTGAATACGATGGCTTTCATTGGCTTATCTTCATTAGCCAACCTGTAAGTAAATAATTTCCAACTTCATTTCATTTCTTCATTCTATGATTGTTATTACCATATAATTCTGATTGAAATTAGTAATTGTGAAAATAAAAAAATTGAAAATCAAATTATATTAAAACAGTAGTTCTCAACACAGGGGTTCTATGAGCCTCTTCCAGGGAGTCCGTGAATAATTTAGAAATATGTCTTTCAATGCCAACTTAACACAGTTTTGAACGTTACCACTTCAAATATGCTCAGGCTTTGTGTAGGTATCCTAGCCTTTCTTAACCTCCGCTGAATAGACTGTATTTGACACTATTTGTATCATATGATAATTTAGGGGCTACACCATTTACATGCTTCTACCAAAAGAGTTCCACCCTTTTCCTGCTAGTCCTAAAAGGTTTATGCCATAGAAAAAGGTTGTGAATCTCTGTATTAAAATTATTGATGTTAATTTAACCAGTAATATCTTAAATACTTATTTACATTTTTTATTTTTCTGTGTCAATAATTAATTGACCAGCATTTTAAAAAAAAATTTTTTGGAGTTGGTAATAATTATTCAATATTTCCAGTGAACATACTTTGAAATCATAATTATTACATATTAATTACTATTGATTATTTCTAAGTAGTATTGGGGGTTGCAGCAAAAAAAACAATTTTTTTTTTTTACCACGCTTTATCTGTCATCTTGATAAATTTAGATGATTACTCTGCTAATGTAATTAAACAATTTTATTCACTTTTCAGGGATCTGCACCAACAAAGGATCAATATGATAAGGCCAGATGCGTTCACTGGACTCAGAAGCCTCATTTGGCTGTAAGAATATTTTGATTATTTATTGTATATTTTTATTCTCAGCTACAAATTATATGTGTTCATATCCTATTTTGTAGAGTTTTTTCATTTTTCAAAACAATTCCTAACACTATCAACAAAACTTGTAAAAACAACAATAATTGTTACACAAATATATCAAAATTCAAAGCACTTTGTACTTAATGGTCACAGTTGGCTAGGTAGTGAACTATAAATAATATAAGACAAACTGGACAGAAATCTTCTGTACTACAAACATGGACAGAACGTGGGATATACATTATATCCTAAAATGCATTGACGGTATGTATTAAAATTTAAAATAACTAAGAACTAAACCAACAAGCGAATGGTTAAATTAATGAAAAAAATGTACGCTTCACTATACTTATTAGAAAAAATCATGAGCCAACTCCTAAAAGGGCATAAACAAAATTACAGCAAATATTGGACATGCCATACTAAACACTATAGATTTACAAATATACCCTTATCCTAATGACTTTAAAAAAAATAATGCTCATTATATGAATTTAAAAATTTTCAATATTTTCAGGGACCTCTCCCACAATGAAATTGAATTCTTACACGATGCGATATTTCGAGGAATGCCACGACTCCTCTACCTGTGAGTTTGTACGTACTTTTCTAAAAGTAGATAGGATATTATTTAAAGGTCATTTGTAATGAATAACATGTTATAAATACTTTTTACAAATATTATATACCAGAAAATTATTATGTTGTTTGTGTTATTATGCTTAGTTTTTCTGTTTTATGATTATTAATCAATAATATCTAAATTTTTAATATTGATAATTACCAAATATCAAGAAATATTTATCTTCTGTTCTTAGTTGGGTCTAAAATTATTTATCTTTTATTATTATTGAGTCGTATTGTCTATTTTAAGAATTGGTTATTGCTTTATCAGATATAGATAGGCCAAAAATAAAAAAATTGATCTTACAGAATTTGGATGCTTTAATTTTTTTTTCTAATTTTAAGCAGATAATTTAATATTGAAATTGTATTTAACTAAAGTAATCTTTTGACAAGTTTTTTTTTTTCAAGATTTGTTTCCTGATAAGTAAGGCTTATCAAATAGCATTATTTATTCACTGTTATTATTTCCATTCTGAATTGAACTAATCATTACTTACTATTCCCTTATTTGACATAAGATCATGATTTTTATATTATTCTTTTTACTTTTTGAAAATTTCTTTATTTTACCCACCTTTATGCTCAGAGAATTTGTTTTACATCAAAATTCCACTAACAATGCTATGTAAAACTGTTCTGATAGAACGTCCACAAAAAATCTCAATGTATTGTGTATATCATTTATATCATACTTCTCATCATCATAGACCTATCATTAATAAAATTAACAAAAATCATAGAGGAATTATCTGTTCATTTCATTACTTTTCTGATTCTGGCAATGAGAAAATGTTTTCATCACAAATAAACTTGAATTTTTGTAAAACTTCTTAGTGTTCAGGAATGACTATAGCATTCTCTCTCAAAAAAAGTTCCCATTATCTTCAACATAATTATGTTAAAAATATGGCTGTATTCCTTCTGACAGAGCCAAATCTTATGAATTATTATACCAATATTACTAATATTGTATTATGTTTATTCTTTATTTAAAATTACAAGTTAAAATTGACTCTATAATGCTGTACCACTGTTCATTATATAGAATGCAGTTTTACTGTTAATTATATGGAATGCTGTATCGTCATTATTATAATCTAATGATGAAGGGATAAAATACATAAAAACTAGAATATAAAAACTTGGCCATGACGGGCATTTCTTTGAATTGAAGTCACCTTCCTCACTCCATTGGGCAATATTGTATCATGTTGTCCACTTTCATCTGAAAACCTGTGACTTCGGACTTTTTTTTATCTCAACAGTTCCGTACAAGGAAACTGAGTAACTTTTCTTGGTTTACGTGTTCTATGAGTTTGGCAGTTAAATTGAGGCAAAATGTTATTGTTTGTTATATTGATATAATTTGAGCGCAATCTCCGATTTTACCTTCATTTGAACATTAATATATATTCCTGATAACATTATTCCTTTCATATTTACTTTGTTATTGTAAAATTACTTTTATATATATATATATTTCTATTATTAACAGTTTTTTTTTTGCAGAGACATCAGTAACAATATTATTCAAGAAATTGATGCTAATGTATTCAGGACTGCATCATATTTGGAAAAATTGTAAGTTTATATACAGAAGTGTTATTATGTTGTATGATTGTTATCATAAATAATATTAATGGTCGTAGTTCAACATCTCAATTTATTTAAATAAATAAATTTTTATCCATTTTAGTCTCAAAACATTTTCTATTCCTTTATAAGTCTGACAATTTGGCCATCCTCAAGGACAATCTTAATATAATTTTAGAACCAAATCATTTAAAAAACCACTTTATGTAGGCTATTTTGCCCAGGTCAATTATATAAGTTCAAAAATTAAAATCTCTTGTTAATGAAACTGTGGTAATAAAGAGGCCAGTGTTTTAAGGTGATTAATCTAATAGTATTATTGATTAATAAATCAACTTAAGTGTAATAGCCTGTAATTGAAAGTTATATTCTTGGATATATCAAATCAGGATTTCGTTGATAATGATCTAAGGGCCAAAATATTGTAGAAAAATTAAGGAAGTTGTGTTTTAAATTAATTATACTCTTATTATTAAAACTGTATATAAAAACACTTTTAGCCTACACTTATTCAGTATATTTATGATTTTAATGTCTATATTATTCAGTTTTCTCTCTGAATTTGATATATAATTTTAGGATGACTGATGAATTTCGATTCTGTTGCTTGGCAAAGCAAGTACCTTCATGTTGGCCAAAGAGGGATGAGTTTTCTTCATGCGAGGATCTGATGTCTAATATTGTTTTGAGGATTTGTGTTTGGATCCTTGCTCTGGTAGCAACGGTCGGAAACATTATGGTCATTGCTTGGAGAGCAAGATACAAGCATTGCAATCAGGTGAATTAGACAATTTCTTAAGCATTTATGATGTTATCGTTCTCAAAAAGGCTCATTTATGTTTTACCAAATAAAGTGATTATTATTAAGTATAGGTACCTACCTACATTTACTTCTTACTGTTTAATTTTTTTTTTTTATATGAAAATATTATTGCGTTTTATTTAACTGAAAAGCAAGCACTAATAGTGGATCCCGCGATAAGATTTTAAACGAATGTTCCTGATCAGAGTGATAAGATACGCTTAGAGAAAGAGAACATTTATACAAAATTTATTCCTTATTTACGAGAAAAATATACAGCAGAATTTGGTGAAAGACAATTTTCTACCAGTTTCATTTAATGTTTCTTTTTAGGTTCACTCATTCCTGATAACAAACCTTGCGCTTGGAGACCTTTTGATGGGATCGTATCTATTACTTATTGCAGTGGTAGACTGGCAGTACAGAGGTGTTTACTCAATTTATGATACAAGCTGGAGAACAAGTAAACTTTGTTCCCTCGCCGGTTTCATATCAACATTTTCAAGCGAATTGTCTGTATTTACTTTGACAGGTAATAACAAAATTGAAAACATATTTTAAAATAACATTCAATGTATAATTAAATTGAGTTTATTTTTTTCAGTTATTACTTTGGATCGTTTCTTGGTCATTATATTTCCATTTCGTGTTCGACGCTTGGAAATGAACAGGACGAAGCAACTGATGGCTTTCGGATGGATAATAGCTATAGCTATTTCAGCTGTTCCTCTACTTCAAATTGATTATTTTAAGTAAAGAATTGAATATTATTTTTACTTTAATAAATGTTAAAATTAAATATACAGTGGAGTAAGGATAGAGAAGGGCTCCACAGAAAATCAAAAATGGTGGATAATCGATTTCCTTTTAATTAAAAGACTAAATGAAGAGGGTGTTTAAAAAACATTTCATGTATTAAAAACTAAAAGTATAAATTCATTTAATTATATATGTGCTATTTACAAATTTTATAACATATGTACATTATTTTTATTTAAAGAAATATCATTATATTTTATTTTATTTTCCTTAACATACCACCTAGGTAAGAAGAGTATTACAATTTGTGTAGAAGTAGAGTATTATATTATAATCGAGTTGAATTTTCAATATGCTGTTATCAGCAGACCTATACATTTATTAGTAAAAAAAAATCATTTTTTTCCGTTGGTCTGGGTGGATGCATTTTTCTGTGCCATCATTATCTCTTCAATTGATAAGCTGATTATGCTGCTTCTCTTTTTTATTTGTTTGTAATATGGCCCACAACATATGTGTACCAAATTGGTACCCATAATGCTACTATACCATAACCAAAAAAATGTATTTTTCTTTTGACTGCAGTACCAAAACAGCTCTAATAATTTTGATGAAACTTGGTTAAATTTTTCTACTTAAAGCCTCTGAACGTATCTTATATTTCATGAATCCCCAAGAAAAAGTAGGATAAAATTATAAAGAAAATAAAACTTTAATTGCACATTATTAAAAAAGTACAAATTTTATGGTAAACTATGTATATCATAATTTTATAGATAATATAATCATCTAAAACAAAGAAAAAAATATACCAAAATCGGATAAGTACTAGCCAAGATACAGGTTTCTATTGAAAGTTCTCTGTGATATAACTGAAATTTCATATTTTGTAAACCTACCAATTATTTTTAACATTTAAGACACATCTTAACTTTTAAATAATGTTAGTACTCATAACTTTATGTGTAATTCATAACGACTTTCTTAACCTTATGTTTCAGAAATTTTTATGGAAGATCAGGAGTTTGTTTAGCATTGCATATTACTCCTGACAAACCAAATGGCTGGGAATACTCTGTGTTTGTTTTCCTTTGTAAGTTTTTTTTTTTTCAATTAATAATACGTAACTTAATAATTTTTTAATCTAGAATTTAATACATTGAAGTTGTTTTCAACTTTAAATAAATGCTCTGATTGATTTAAAATAGCGATTTTAACATTATAATAAGAAATAAATATTGAAGGAGAAGTGTTGATTATCATTGATTAATTTATTTTCCTAAGTCATACAGAAGTGAACTAAGACCAGTAAGACCCCAATTGGTAAAAATTCCGAATCCAAAAACAAAAACAAAAAAAATTCTAGTAACTCAGACAAACAGCTAGAAAGTTAGCTTAGAAGCCATAAATTTAACATTTTGTTTTTAGAATTGTTTAATTATTTTATGGAGGATTTTTGAACCTTTTTGACCATTTCTAACAATTTTAAGTTAACATATTTAAGACCTAGGGGTTACTTTGCTAAATGTGATCCTACACTTAGTCCCTGCTGGAGTCGGAAAATAATATATTTATTATGAAAATAACGAACTATCTTTGAATTTTTACTAACAAAACTCTTATTTGCTTTCAGTTTTAAATTTAGTAAGCTTTACAGTGATAGCTATTGGCTACTTATGGATGTTCTTGGTGGCAAGAACAACCCAGCATGCTGTCAATAAAGATAGAAGAGCTTCCGAGTCGTCGATGGCCTGGAGGATGACCCTCCTTGTCGCAACCGATGCAGCATGCTGGGTAAATTTTATTTCTGTATCTTGAGCTAAAAGTCTGACTCATATCTGACAAATGTTTCATTTTATTTAATGGAAATTAAATTTAAACTGAGTATTATCATTTGTTATAATTAAAGTGAAAATATTTATTTAATAAAGTATTTCAGAAATTGAATCTTTTCTTAATCAAGATTTTTTTTCACAATTATTATTTTATTCGATTAATGTTTTTAAACATGTCCTCAAATTGATAGCCTGAGATCTCTTAATAAAAAAATAGCAGAGGCATTAGCTATTTTTTTATTAAGATCTTCTGGACTAAACCTTTCATTAACTTTGAAAAAAAAATTTAGGAATTATTTTTGAGATGACAATTTTTCATGTCTCTAATACAAACACTTCGATAAATGAAGGAGGCCTAAACTTTATAATTGAAAACATTTTGTTATATTTTTAACCAATTACAAATTCATTGATCTCCTGTTTGAAATAATTTTTTACTCCATGTCGTAACTTTATTTTTATTATATTACATTGTTATATGTTGGCATTATAATTTTTTATATAATTATTATTTCAGGTTCCTATAATCATACTTGGAGTTGTTTCCCTGGCTGGTTTTACCGTACCGCCGCAGGTAAATTGATTCTCAATTCTATTAAATAAATCACTTTTCATTTGAAATAACATAAAATAAAAATAATTATTTGTGTTTAAAAATATGAATACAGGTGTTTGCGTGGGTTGCTGTTTTCATTCTCCCGTTGAACGCTGCTGTCAATCCTGTCCTTTACACTCTTTCTACTGCTCCTTTTCTTACTCCAGCAAGGCAAGGATTGTTCTCTTTTAGAAGGTCTTGTAAGCTCTCTATGTCTCAGGACAATAGAAGGACTTATATGTCAACTATTAACCATTATAACGGTTAGTATAGGTACAAAAGGAATGAATTTAAATTTGTAAATTGACTCACAGAGGCTTAAATCTGTCTTCCTATCTATGAAGATATGGCACGCTTCCATCTGCTTTTTATCGTGTGATGCACGTTTCAGAGATATTATTAAAGGATTATAAAAATAAGTATTTTAGTGTTATATAAATGCAAGAAACTTTTGTATTTAAAAAGTTATGTTTGTTACATAAAAAAATATTTATATTATTAGTTTTAACTTTGAAGAATTCAGAGAGAAATTCTTCAGTGTCAAAGTTTATATTTTAATATATATGGTGTGGTTAAAAAAAAAAAACAACAACATTAATTTATTTCAGAAATGTAGTTAAATGGAAATAATTATTTTGCATTTTGTGAAATAATATATTTTAACAATTAGAAAATAGTAAAATAGCAATTATCATAAGATTATTTCCTTGTATATGTGTATTTATTGATTTATTTCAATGAATGTAAAAAATATCCTATAATTATTTCAAGAAATAAATACAGATAGTTAATAGATTGAGAATATTTCATCAAATAATAATTTAATAAACAATCATTATTGTAAATATTTATTTCTTGAAATAATCCTTTAATTTATTTGATAAATACATCATTTAAACAGTTGTCTCGAAAGAACTGTTCAGCTTCACGTTGAAGCTATGTCTGATGATACTGAGAGTCAGGTCAAAAATTAATTGTTAACCTAGTTGTGTAATTAGTATTTCAATCAATAAAAGTGTTGAAATGAAAATATGACTAGGCTGGCAATTATTATTAGATTTGCATCAATCAATGGACATCAATAGTAATCAGTAGTTCATCATTACTAAACACCTAATTAAAAGTCATATTTTGATTAATTTTGGCACTCAACGAAAAATGTTTGCTGATCTCTGAATTAGCTTATTTTCTTTGTTAAACTTTCTCTCTCTGGATTTTCTAGAAATCATATGATTACCCAGAGATATTCTAATTGCAAAAGGATCAAACAATAATTGAATTTAAAAAGAATCATATTAGAAATTCTCTGGAAATTAATTAATCATCATAAAAATATAAATTACAATTAATGTTATAAAAAAATAATCTCCATTAAGAAAAGCTTCACTTTGATTAAATTTTTTAGGATGTGGATCTGTTGAGCTGTACCCAATGACACGACGATCTACCAGGTAGGACATTTTTTTTTATTCCATCAATGTTAATGGAACTCTTTGAAGCTAGAATATATTTATCTCATAAAGTTTATTCATAAATATTTTATTCCGAAACTTTTATGTCATATTCCCATTAATGTTATTTAGTCGATATCAGAATATTTTTTGCACTTTTGATAACCAATAGGTTTCAAATGGTTTTAGATCCTAAAACAGAAAAAACAAATTTTTCCATTTTTTTTTTCTAATTGGTTTTATTTTATTTGTTTATTAATCCATAATATTTCTGTACTCACTCCATAATGCTCAAGAAAATTATATATTTTTTCCTCAAATGCAAGATGGTCAGAATCTTGGATTAAGTTACTGTTTCAGCAAAGTGGAAAATCCCTTGGTTTGGTATTTTTGGGCTCTGTTCTGGTAGGTTGGGTAACAAGGGGAATGAAAGAATAATGAAATTTGCCATATCTAGGATTTCACAATGGCTTATTTTTTTCTTAGGTTATGGTATGATATAAAGCATAGCAAGGTATATCAACAGTTTTTTCAAGTATTTTGGATTGTGTTGTTGGTATTTTGTTTACTTGTACTTGTTCAATACCAGTTTAAAACCTTGTGAAGCCTCCTATGATACATTCAGGGAACCCTTTATTTGTCTGTAATGAATAAATTATTTATTTAATTTTTCTATGGCATTGCCAAAGATACAAAAAATTAATAGCATGGTATGGTCTAGGGATTTCTTCTCTTTTCAATTGAGTACATATGTTCTGGGTATTTATAGTCTAGGTTTTATTAGGTCCGAGATACCGAGCATAATTTTTTTAATAAATTTATTATTATCAATCATTACCCATGGCCATAATGCTTTCCATTCTGATTTAATTCAATTGTTGAAATATATTAGTGACTTGTTGGTTTTTATACTATATTTGTTTAATTGGCCATATCTGTAAGTCTATTTTAAACATATGCTTCTTCTTCATCATCACATCCCATCAGTTGTATGAAACTGCCCTTAACCATCTTTCTCTGTCACCTGCATGGGTTACATAAACTCTCAGTTACACAGTCCCTTTATCAGCTCTTTGGCCTGCCATATGGACTGGCCTACCATCCAGGGACATTCTTGTACTTTGAAACATGTCTAGCAGGTTGATACTTTTATTGCTTAGGCTCCATGTTTCTCCACTGTATGTGACTACTGGTGTTATTAGGGTTTCATACAGTATAAATTTGATTGTACGACCTGGTTGCTTTTTATTAGTCCTGAGATTGAGAACTAAGCTCTATTTCCTAAAGAAATTCTTCTCCTTCTCCCCTCCTCCTCCTCCTCCTCCTCCTAGTTTAGAAAATTTGAATAATAAAACCAAAGTACTGAAAGCTTGTGGTCATTGTTATACTCTGCATTGATCTCTCCATAATGACTACGTCATCTCCGTAGGCTGAAAACCTAGGTCATTTTTGTAAACACAGTACCTTCTTGATTTATTCCTGCTCTATTAACGATCGTTTGTAGAGCAATGTTAAACATGAGAAGAGTTATTGGGTTCCTCTGTCTTAGGCTGCTTTTCACATTAAATGTCTCCGATAACACTTCATTAATTGAGTAAATTTTTAAACATATCCAATTATATTATTCATTTTTTCTATTCCATATCCATCTTTTTATTCCATCAAAAGTAGGAGTCCTGCTTACAAATAAAAATAATAACTGAAACCCAAAATTTGATGATAAATGAGAATAATATTCAGTAAGATAAGGATTGGAAATTTTTTCAAAGCATATCTATACATTTTCTCCTGTAATTCAAAGGTTTTCTAATTTTTGATATTCACTAATGAAACCTTTTTTTTTTTTCATTTTCTTAGCTGAGTGTCATTGGGTCCTCAACAATTTTTTTTTTTTTACAAAACGTGCTTGGAATAAAATTTCTTACCCTGAATGTTACAGCTTATATTATAACTCCACTTTAGTGGTCATTGCCTTAAATAATTTAAAATTATAGATTCTTTTTTCTAACTTTTTCTACTGTCTCATGTTGTATTTAATAGCTACTAAACCACTATCATCATTTTATTAACTTTTAGATTCAGAAACAGTTTGGATACATCTTTAACTGATCACGGCGTCATACTGCACACGCAAAAACTGAAGTGACATCAAGCTGGGACCCAAAGGAGGGCCCCAAATGAACTCTACGATTAAAGACATTTCAATGTGCATACATTTTGGTTGTGTAAATAATTTAATCATGTAAATATTCCTCTTTGTAAAAAAAAATAAAATAAGAACTTTTTTGCACAGTTTATATTCAAGTATAATCTTTAAATTAAGATATTTAACCAGTAATTTAATATTTTAAGTAATTTTTGAGACATTTTATTCTATTGTCTGTTGGTCAATAAATCTAAACATAAGCTATTAAAATTTGTACATACATTTTTTTTATTTTATTTTTTTGAACTGTAGATCATAGAAATATGTTTCTGGAAATAATATGCCTGTATGTTGTATTTATTTTTTAAAAGAAGAAAATAGTTTATTGTTAATATTTTTTTAAACATTTGAACTGTTTGTGAAATGTGGTACTCTATTCTATATAGGTTATCCGTTTTGATTATTGCTCAAGCACCTATATTTTTAACAGTATGAAGTTTCAATTCTTATTTGACCAATAAGGATTGACTCCAAGATCTGTGTAGTCCCTTGTAAAGACACCTAACAGTTTCTAAACACACTGTGACATAAATATTTTTGAAAATTGTATTAGCAAAAAATATTCTATGCACTTTGCCACTTGATGAGGTGATTGCGTTAATGTTACTGAATGATGGTCTATTTTATTTTAAAGTAGAAATTAACTTTACTAAAATCAAAATCTGCTTCAGCACATCTTTTCCTTAATAACATTAAATCATTGGATTATTTTATATTTATAATGTGTTTTCATTTATCAGAAATTGATTAAATCCAGATTTTACATTATTTTTGTTTAACTGAAATTAACTTTAGTTATAGCTTGACAACTTAAGAAAGACCTATCTAGTGTGCAGGTGCTAGTTAGAGGGAAAAAGATATGAACCCTTCTACAACTAGGTTAACATCACACGTCCTTCAGAGGAGAATTAAATCAATTTAATTTGATTGACATTTGATTTCTTGATTATTTTCTATGAAGTTTATTAGTTATTTATTTTGGTGATAAGATGAAAATTACTTTCTTTAGAATATCACTGAAACCTTCATCTAACGATGCTTCGGATAGAAATTTTGTCATCTAAGTTACTAATTTGTATAATCTTACAACACAATTAATCTTAATCCAATTTTAATAATTGATTTCTTTGATTTTGAATTACTATGATTCATGTTTAAAAATATCCCTCCACTCCAGTTTTGTTGTTTATTGTTTGTATGTCTGTCAAAAATCTCATACATTAGAAAATCAATGAATTATAAAGGTTATTCATTGATAATCATTTACCACAATATAAATAATAAATTTCTGCTGATGCTTTAATAAAAACAAATAAATGAAAAATACACACTTGCGTTTTAAGTTAGTTTTTAATTGATTAAAATAATATTCAGCTTAAAAGTTAGTACTTACAATTAAAAAAATGTAAAACAAAATAAAAAATAAAACGTTAAAACAAAAGTTCAAGATGGCATCTGTTTGACAGTCAGGATTCCCTCTTCTTGAACATAAATTCTCTGCTTAATCTCCACCTCCTTGGTTCTGTATTAAGTTGTAAAGGCTATTCTTCATAATGCTATTTAACCAAACATTAAGATTGCAATATTTAATTTCGAATTACTATAATTAATGTTTAAAAATATCCTTCCAGTCCAGTATTGTTGTTTGTGGTTTGTTATGTCCATCAAAAATCTCATAAACTAAAAATTCAATGAATTATACAAGTTATTCATTGGAAATCATTTACCATAATATAAATAACAAATTCCTTATGATGTTTTGGTAACAATAGCAGTCCAGAACGCACATTGATTATTGGGTTCAAGTTTTGGGGTGATTAGAGTTACTAATATTCATTCAAATCATGCAGCAAAATGCATTCACAACATTAGAAACTTATTATTCAATCGTTGCACAAACTGTAAATAATTTTTATAGTATCACTCAGACATAACACTTTCATCATATATTTTATAATTTTTCAATGAGTTCTTATTGTATATTTCATCATAAAATAGTTTCCAAACCATGTGTCACAAATGTGTTAAGCTAGGCTCTTTTAAAAAGTTTTAGAGAGTACAAGTATGCTAAATCTCTGCATATGTTGATGTCACTCTGGGTTACCTAAATTTTTAATATTTAAATCTATTTTAAATATCAGCATGTTTATAGATGTTTTATCATTCAATTCTGGAATTGGGCAAAAATTTATATGTTTTTATAATATATATTAAGAATTTGTTTTAAAAAACTTTCTTCCCTAAAAACCCCATATTTCCCTGGAGTCTAATTTGTTTAACGCTTGTTCTTTGAACCCATGTGAAGTTTGTTGCATATTTTTCATTTATTTTGATTGGTTGGGAGAAGACCAGTTTAAGGCAACAGTGGGTTCCATTCTATCTCACCAAGAAGTTTACCTTAATCATTGTGCAATTTTTTATTAATTTTTTTTTTATATAGTAATGTGACAATGAAGACATAGTCCACCTTAACTGATACAAGGTTCTGTACAAACTATTACTGGCAAAACAGTAGCAGTTTGTTTTAGAATTGTACACAAGTGTTGTATTGATAAATCTTGTAATCATTATAGACATTTGAATGGGTATTTAGCATACTTATACCCTTTAATATCACATGTTTGCAACAGCTAGCTGTTTGTAATTTGGTCTGTCCAGTGTAGATATATGTTGGCCAATGTGTTTATTCTTCTCTTAATGTAAAGCTTTATGCATTAGAATTATGATAGTTAAATCTCAGGTATAGTGAATATATACCTCAGGTCTAGGATTAGTGAATATATTTCTCATGTCAACATGGCTGTGAATCCTATTAGTTTTAGAATTGTTTTATTTCAGTTTATGCTTAATTTAATTTGTCCACTATTGATGAATGCATATTCTTATGTATGAATGATAATTTTTGTTCACATCTTAAAAAACATAGAAGAAAGGTTGTTGATTATTTCTTCTTTATCAACCAAATATGTTATATGTTCAATATTTAAATTATTTGTTCAGAAGACGTTTGTAAAATTAATATGAATTATGTTGTGTTCATATCAAGGAGATATGTGAAATACAAAAATTGTAAATTTTTTCATGTAAATTCAATTATTCATTGTTTAATAATTTGAATGTCAGATATGCTAAAATAAATAAATATTAATCTTGCTGAAGTTTTATTATGAGCATGGCTACTGCCTAAATTATTTGGAAATATACAACTGTTTTTTATTTAATGGTCCTAATGATTTTATTGATTAGCACCTTAAGCTTTATAATATTATAGGTCCCTGGCTCAATCTTGTTTTGGGAATATTTTTTACTACTATTACTACTATTTCAAAATATTAGGATGGAGGGAAAAAATTATATTACTTGAATTTTAAGTAACCGTATTTTCTTATTTTGTACTTCATTATTTCAAATGTCTAACTCTCCCAAGTTTATTAAAATGTGAGTAGGTAATTAAACAAATGTATAATTAATTAAATATACACCATAAACAAATATGATTGAAAAATTATACAAATATAAACATATTACAATATTACAAGAATTGTATATTACCATGTTTTCTTATTTTAGATTATTTATATCTAATGTTTAACTCTACATAGTTTATTGCAACAGTTACCAAAGCATATGTTACAAGTGATTACCACTTTCTCATATATTACAATATAAATAAAAAGTGAAAATTAAAAAAGCAAATTTACAACTCGTTTCAACATTTTCTTTGCACTGTTTGTTTTTATTTTCTTACACATTCAACCACTCTAAGGATAATTTTGCCTACATTTTTAAGTTTTTAAAAATAATTTTTTTAGCCCAACAAGGGCTCTGTGTCAAAAAAAGTTTGGGAACCACTAGTTTAATAACTTCTTAGCTGATAATAAAATAAATTATAAACACATAAATAAATATGACTCTAAATAGTTCATATATTTAATTCAGATCTATAAAACATTAAGAATGTCAATATATTAAATAAGGACCATTGGAAAATTAAAATAATAGTATTTAACAATGTTAACCAAAAATAGTTTATATAACTACTGAAAGAGAGCAGTACAAATCAATAAAGCCAGAACCAATAGTTCTAGATAACACCATAAGAGGCCAGCACCACCTAGGTAAGAATTTTAACATTAAATACCAACCTGAGAAATTTTATTTTATTACAAGAAAGTGGGAAATTAAAGGAGCTCAACAGGATTGGGTCCTGAATAAGGCTGATAGTCCTGTCATCATATGGTTATCACATAAACTAAGTTAGTTTTCATGAGTAGCAAAGCCATAAAATAAATTTGAAAAAAAGCCATAAAGTATATTTGACCTCCTTATTAAATATTAAAGATAAAGAAATAAAATAAATGAAGATCAAGAAGACACAAATGAAGATAAAGAAATTTCATGTTAAAGAAGGGAGAGGTATGTTAAGGTTGTGTGATGTTCACATCAGAATTTTTAGTGATCAATATCTATAAATCTGCATACCACACATAAAAAATTATTAAATCTTTTATGAAAGAGGTATTGGAAGATTGTTGATTGACTGTTTGAAACATATAAAAGTATATGTGGTCAGGGTATGGTAAAAAAAAAAACTCAAATAGTAACTAAGCTATTTAGTAAACATAGAAGAAAAATCAATAATTTTAGTTTTTACTTCCATTCAGTTAGTCCTGAGGAAGTGCTTCAATGTCGGACAATACGTTGGCTCCCATTAAATAGTTTAATTACTATTTGAGTTTTTTTTTTTTGCCACACCCAAAACCATTTCCTTTTATTTATGAAAGATGTTTGGATCAGCTAAAATTTAAGACCTAATAGAGCTCTTTATATCCAATTGTTCCTGAGAACCACTTTTTTTAAAATCAACAATTTTTTTAAGTTGTGAGAAATCAAAAATTTGTAAAAAATTTTGGTAAATATTATAGAAACTGCTTCTCTTATCCCTACATTATGGTAAATTTAACTAGCTTCAAATTGAATGATATTTGTCATCTATATGTCTAATAATTCCTGAAATATTTTTCAAAACATTGATTTTATGTTTTCGGGAAAATAAATTTAGTTTTTGAAAAACTGTAACTATTAGATGAAACTAAAAAATGTAAAGATATATATCAGTACTCAAATTGAAGCAGCCTAAATGGCCCAAGAAATTGTATATAGAGATATTTTTGTGTGAGTAGCAGTTTCCATAATAGTTGTCAAAATTAATTCACAAAGTGTTGTTATTTGAAAAAAAAATTATGTTTTTTTTATAAACTGTATTTTAGGAGCTATTAGCAATTGGAATCTGATAAAATCACTAGAAGGTAGTTTTAGATTATTATTTTTGCAGTGTGTGAGGCCTTCTCTGACATTTTCTAAAATAAATTTGCAAAATTATGATTTTTTTTTATCTAAAAAAAAAATTCGTTTTTTACAAGCTATATCTCCAAAACTATTAGATATTTGATGTCTATTATTATTACTCAAATTTAAGCTTAGTAAATTAATCATAAGGTAGTGTCTATAATATTTGCCCAAATAAATTTAATAAATGTTTGTTTTTAAAAATCATTATCTCAGAAATAATTGTTCATAAAAAGTCTTATTAGAGCTTAAATTTAGCATATCCATGCCTTTTTAATGAAGGTTTTAATGTGTTTTTTTTTCTATAGGTTGCTTAAAAATAATGAGCACTAACTAAAAATGTTGTCCATGCATCCCACAAATTTTGCTTACCTCCCCACTTTGAGATTAAATAATCCTTATATGCTTTAAAACAGATATGTCTTTATTATTTAGGAGGACAATGCTTCTCCTATTATTTCGTGTATAGGTAAAAGAAAATAAAATCTGACCATTGTCATAACTACTATGGAACACAAAAAACATTCAGTTTAAATTACAGGAGTTACAATCCTGCCTTCTACGCCACAACCCCTAATGAAGACCTGAAACTCAGGTCGAAACGTAAAATAAAATAAATAAATATGGTTTTGTTTATTTATGTTGTTCTTTGCTGACCACACCCCCCCCCCCCCCGACAAACTTCTCCAAGAAAAACATTCATTTTCTATTTTAGTATATTATCAGATTCTTTCATATATTATGATTTATTCATTGTTTATTACTGTTAACTATTAGAGATTGTTACTTTTTCAAATAAACAAAATAAAAGATAGATTAAAATTGGACTTGACCGAGCAGACGACTAGACTATACCCTGAATGGCTGAATGGTGACAGATTGACCCCTGACCGAAGACAATTAAGTGCCTCACCACACTAATTGCACTACAGTACAGCCCAGCCGTACAATATGTTCGACAGCCCGTACAACAGTTCCTACAGGCTCGGATTCGACCACCGCTACACGCAGACTTGCACCTTCTTCTTTACCTTCTACAGCCAGTTCGGCTCGAGGCAGTTAGAGGCCCGTCTGGAAGCGGCCCTACTCTTAGGTGTCCTCTTTGCGTCCATCCTCACCAATTCCTTCCTCGTCGCCGCACTCATCAAGGCCAGGAACAAGACGGTCACCAACTGCTTCCTCATGAGCCTCTGCTTTGCCGACTCGCTGTTCGCCCTGGGGATACCCGCTGTGGTTGCAGTTCGGCTAAACCCGGAGTGGGCCATCGGCGATTTTCTTTGTCGGCTGCTACCATACTCCCAGGTAATAACTACTTTATGTATATGAACAGTCAAAATTCTTTTTAGGTACACCCAAGTATAACTGAAACCATATTCAATGCATTTGAACCCCATTATTACGGAACCATGAATTGATAAACTCACGACTCCAGAAATAAATTTTATGAGAAACATTAAAAATTACGTCCTACCGTTTTTACATTTTTTGCAGAGCATTAACGCATAATTGTTTTGAATAAAAAGTATGCATTGTATATTTTATATACTTATGTAGGTGCGTAAATATTTAATTACTAATTAGTTCTTAAATCAAATTCGTGAGTACTTTATTTAGAAATTATATTTCGTATTATAATTAACCAAGAAGCTTTGTTGTTTTGTTTTATTCTGAATTTCCTCCTCATTTTATCGTGAATTTTGTCTACTTATTTTAAGTCCTATTAATAGGACTATGAGACATTTATCCATCGTCTAGTAGCGATGTAAAAAAAAAAATAATTAAAAAATATATATATTTTTACTAGTATAAAAATCGTATTATTATATTTTTTCGGACTTACGAATAATCGTAGCTTCAGTGGCGATGAGTAAATAGCTAATAATTCTATCGTTTAATGTTTGTGATATCTTAACTTATTGTTTTAATTTATCTTATTTATTTAATGAAACCGTCCGACTGTAAATAGTACAACACTTTGCATAAAATTTGAATTCTTTCACAAGGAGAAAATACGGAAGTGGGAACGGAGATTTCAATGAAACTTATTTTGGTGATATTTATAGTTTGCTAATACTTGCTCTGTATATTTTCCAAGGTTATTATATTATAATCAATTTTCGATTATTATGAAAATTCGGATGTAAACGGCTTTTAAGGGGCTAAAAAGAGATGACACCAATTTTGCTTCCCCTAAAAATTGTCGATAGTTCAGAGGGTCGGTCACGTTGTTTCAATACTGTACGATTAAAACAGAGTAGGGTGGAATCAATCGATTTGTTTTTTGTGTCGAATTTGATAAAAAATATTGCTGATTGCATTAATAGAGTTAAAATATTTTAAAAAATACAAAAAAATAAAATGTGCTTCTAGTATTGTAGATCAACAATTTTTAATTTTAAAAAAAACCCAAGTCGGATTAATTTTTAATGGTCTTTAAAATCGATTAGTACGATTTTTCATTGAAATTATAAATTTTTGAACTTGGTATATTTCAGGATTTTTTCCCTTCCGATTTTTAATAACAAAAACAGTTATAACTCCCAGCCTTTACCCTTGTCCAACACCTATTAGACTTTGTGTTCTTATAATGTTAACAACCAAACTTATAAAACTTTCAGAATTAGAACAGAAAAAATTATTTATTTGTTTTGAACTTCATATTTTAATGTTTTTCGTTAAAAAATAAATAATTTTTTATTAATTATTCTGATGGTTAGAGCCCTCACTCATCCTCCACTGACTTTTAATACTAGTGAAGCGGTTGAGAGAGAATGCCCGGGATCTTCCGGAACCCTGCTCTATCCTCCACAAGTAGGAGAAAAAGTTCGCTTCCGAGTTACTCAAACTGAATGTAAATATGGATGATTGTGTTAAAAATATTATTTACTTTTAAATTTGATTGTATTTAAATACTTATTTTTCTTCTTCTATTTCTTATTTGTTATCAGTTAATTTATATATATTTGTATATATCGTGTGAATGATCATTTAGTTTATTAAACTTCATATTCTGTCCCTACTTTTTAGAACAGTTTTGGATCCTTAATATTTACACTGAAATGTGTCAGTTTGAATAGAACTGACAACTAAACAAGAATAGATTTTCATTGTTAATAAATAGAACTTCTATCATGTTCTTATTTACGATTAAATTAACTGTTTTACAGATAATTACATTAATGTGGGGAAATTCTTGTTTACGACAACGTAAATTGGCGCTTCAAGGGTGCACTTCCCACTTCTTAGCTTCACGTTTTCTTAGAAGGAAAGGGTTATTCCGCCCCTTGGGTAGGGGTAAAAGAAAAATAATTAACTTATTGCTTTCCATAATATATTTTATTGTAACCTCTTTGCTCCAGCTGGTATGCGGGTTCACAGTGCTGTGGAGCCTCACCTTCATCAGTGTGGAAAGGTACAGATGCCTCACCCTGGACCCCCGACTGAAACTCTCCGTTTCCTCAGCTGGCCTGGTAGTCCTGATCATGTGGCTGTTGGCCATGGCTCTCTTCTCACCCATTCTCTTCTGGTTCCATCACGAGGAGGACCTCGGCATCTGTACTATCATGTTCCCGAGAGCTCCTCCTGTGAAGGTGTCACTGCTCTTCACCGTCGTAGTCACGATATTCGTCTGTCTGCTACCAATGGCCATTCTAGTGTTCAATTATCAAAGGTATTGTAACAACCCTTTTAATATGGAATGTATTTCGGGATGAAGAACCTTGGAAAGAATTCCTACCACGTGATAACCGATAGTAGATATGCCCTAAAAGCTAAAACTTAATAAAGGACTATGGTCCGAAAGGAACTCAAATATACATATCTACTGCCGATTGTTAATCTTTGGATTACTTGCTTGACGAAAGCGCTAGTGAAACTCTACAGAGTAGGGCAAAACGTTGGTGATCAATAAAGTCTTTTGTATTCTTTGAGTTCCTTTTTGACCGCATCCAGGCCGTCTTCCTTCATGAATTGCACACCACCAATCAACGATGTTCTAAAAGTTAAAACTATTGAAACATCTCCAATATTTCCTCTCAGAATAGACTATAGCTAAAGTATCTTAGCTGTATTATCCTACCAAGGTTCCGAATCTTTCTGAAACTGCCAATTTAATACTAATAACATTAGCTGGTTTTTGCTTCCTAACTTCTGAAGGTCGGAAAACTTTGTATTTATAAAGGAAATGAATTTCGTTCCGTGATTTTTTTTTTTTTTATATGTTTACACCCTACCATACGTTTCGGCTACAAGGGTTTAGCTGTTGCAGCATATCACAAAAAGAATGAATTCGGTTATGCCACCCCTCCTGACAAACATAATAATTGACTGAGCAAGCACTTAATCGAATTTAGAAAATTTGCAAAATGCAGGCCTGTCCTTAACCAACATCTTCAATAATGGTTTCTTGTTCTAGTGACCTCCCAGGAGCTGTTCCTCTTCTTTCCAGATTAAAGTATTGCTATTTTCCACCTTGGATGTTAGGAGTACAGGATAGTGTTCTGACTTTAGCTGAGGAAAATCTCATGATTGGCCTTACGTACCTTACCTCTCTGTGCCTCGGCGATGTCATCGGCAGTCTCAGGGACAATACAACTGAGACACAAGGAGCCGGCACGGAACCCCCCCAAGCTTTGTGAGGACCTATGAGATCCAATAGTCCAGGAGGACCCATTCTGCTTCCGATAATAACCTGAAAGCGTAGAAGTATTTCCTGAGGATAGCAACTTTCGGTATCCACCATACATCTATTGAATAATATCGGGTAATAGTTTTTCAAATTTCTGTGATCCTCATAGGAATCATTATTGGGAGTCCCTCCGAGCCATCCTCTTCATTTCAAATACCGTGGATGAAAAATATTTATTTGAAAACAACTTTAAATGATAAGTTATAAAAACATATAAATACAACAGAATCACCAGTTATTATTTTTTAATATAAAATAAACATCCTACATCACGTTATTGGTACAGATACCTCCAAAGAATTTACAACCATGTACACACTTAATTTATGTTTTCTTCAAGACGTCTTTCGAAATATTCCACCTGTAAAATAAATGTTTATTAAAATAAAATTTTCATAATCGAAGCTGTAGGTCTTTATTTGAAAAAATTAAACATCTCACATTTTTACTAGTAATAAAAAAATGGATAAATATAAACTATGTAAGGGTTTGATGATTAACATAGATAGATAAGAGGATTTTTTTTTTTCTGTTTGAAAACACATCTATGAAAATAAGAGTTGTAATAGGGGTAGGTATTCATGATCTTTGGTTTAACATGTTAAAGCGTGTTAAAT
>NW_027116643.1:666189-686426 GCF_000696795.3 Halyomorpha halys | reverse complement strand
TTAACATGACTTTAAATAGGGCTGCTCACAATCTTATACTTATAACATTTAACATGGTAAAACATTTAACACAACATCATGAATACCCCTAATATAGACGTATTATACACCGTTGGAAAGTCAAAAATTTTAGAAAATATAACATAGAAAAGTTGTATAAAGTAATGGAGAAGGATATAGAACGCATAAATAAAAGATCTCTTCTTAAAGCGATTTTCTCATGTTTTATGCATATCATATAAGTTATACCAAAGGTAGTAAAAGGTAAGACACAATACGAATTACTTTTTCTTTCTACACAGTAATGCACTACTAACTCACATTTTATTTCTGTTTTAGAGGGTTCGGAAAAAAAAAAAAAAAAAAAAAAAAAAAAGCGATTTTCAAGTCCAACTCCTTAACCGCTCGGACACCGCAGCTGTTATTTCTTTCTTCTGTTATTATTTTCTTTCTTACACAGTAATGCACTACTAATTCACATTTTATTTCTGTTTTTTAGAGGGTTCGAAAAAAAAAAAAAGCTATTTTCAGATTTCCGTTTCACCAGTCTAATACAGTTGTCATGTAGAAATAATTAATAAATTATTACTTTTCACTTAACCTACATTTGAGCCTTTCAGTTGACAAGACAGTTAGCTGTAAATATTTATTATATTAATATTAATTTTGATTCAATAATAAGCATTGATAAAGAGTTGAATGCAAAATGTAAATTTTAAGAAAATTGTTATTTTTTGCAAACGAAAAATGTTATAACTTTGCAACGAGAAATAATATTAAATGTGCTCTGTTGAGTACTTTTTGAAATTGGAGTTAATCGAATTGTCAACAAAAAGACTCATTTGGAAAATTAGTAAGAGAAAGTATTGCCACATTGAACACTATAGAAATATTTGTTCTGAAATGAGCGAGGATTCATTTCAATCCTAACTAGGGTGTTTACTGAATTTAAATCTGGGCTCTGCTCATAAACCAAGATTGCTGTCGATTCCGAAATTAAACGAAGAGTCTTATGAACCTACAATTATTATTATTTTACTGTATTGTATTACAATTGTAATATTGGTTTTTAATAGCCCTGATGAAGCCCTGCAAAGTGGAGCTAAACGTCGGACATTAAATAGTTATAAACTATTTGTTCCTTTTTGACCGCAACCCATCTTCTTATAATTATTATTATGGTATTAACCCTTATTTTATGAATCTTGCCTAGTCTAAGGAAACCAAAATTAATTTATGTAAGGTAAAACCATTATTTGGTAAATTCTCCAGTTTGGCTTAGAAACACGGACTCTCTCCGAAACTAGTGAGAACTTGATTGTTTTTGAGAGGAAAATTCTGTTCAACATATTTGAGGCTGTTAAGGTCAACCAAGTATGGAAACGTTACACTATTCTCAAATCCAGAGGTCTTATCAATGATTCATAATGAAGACTGAGGCAGAGACAGGTACCTACCAAAGACAGGTAAAGTTTAAGGCACAGAGGAAGATCTTGGCTTCTATAGAGGCACGGTGCTGCTGGTGATGCCAGTTCCAAATTAGAGGAAACGAACTGGATGGCAGCAGCTCAAGAAAGGAATCATTGTTAGGAGTTTGTTGCTGGAGTCCAGGACTCGAAATCAAATAGTAACTGACTTAATGACTATATATATATAGAGAATTACCTGATAAAATCACTTACCATCTTACGTACACTGCCTGAGGTATTATTTATCCCTGATACATTTTGATTTTGGTTGGAGTTTTCTTGGTTCTGTAACAAAGATATTAAGATTTTTCTTACTCAAACAGAATTATTGTAAATGCAGAAACAGTAAGCGTCCCTCGGCATGACTGCAGCAGTCGGTATTAATAATTATTTCTCGATCCGAGATCATATACTGATATTCTGAAGACCCAAGAGGAGAAAAAAAGAAGTTATTTTTCCCCAATTTTTAATTACTTTGATGAAAATTATACACAGTGAAGGGTAAAAATCGATGGTCTGCCAACCATGGTAAGAAGAATAAAAAATGTCGGATGTTCAAGAAGTTACAGAAAACTCACTTTTTTTGTTTCATTCAGGTAGAGAACATTGCGTGTTATTTCATGATAAAAAAAGTTCAATTCACTTAGGCTATAGGAAGATTTTTTTCAAGTAATAAAAAATCAATGTTTTGTGAATGAATTTTAGAAAATGTTATGGAAACGAAACCGCTACTACTATGAAGATAAATGTTATCAGCTGTTTTATAGTTCATTCATCTAGCTTTAATTTTGGTGCTATCACTACTAATAGTTCCTAAGGTACAGTTATTCATGAACCAGAAGTTGTTTTCCAAACATGGGGAAATCAACATTTTCGCGACTTTACTTTGGCGAATATTACCTGCAACGCGTTGAACCAGTCTAAGACCCACGCCGAGTTCCTCATATCACATCCTATGCCGTGAGTTTCAGCACAAAAGTCGCTAACCTAAAGATGCCTTTTTTTTCTTACTATCTAAATATTTTTAGTCCAATCTAAGAATACCAAATTATGATCGATGTGATTTAATGATTTTTTTTTTTATCCATCTACCTTACTTATCTCTGAAAAATGCGTTTCTACTCAGCTAAGATACGAATTTTAAGATATATTAGGCGGTTGAAAGACAGTTCTTAGCGGTAGAAAAGGCCCATTTCCACGTGGCAGATATCTATCCAACATGTAATATCACAAAATTGAGAAAGCTTTTTTGTACCCTGATAGGGTACTTCGTCCATTTTGGGAAACAAATGATAAAAAATATGATTAAATACAACAAAGCAACTGTCACCATAGACTAATAATAAGAAGAAAATGTACAAGTTTATTAGGTTAATTGGATTTGAGGGCCGTTTGTAGCCTCACAACTGCAGAGGCGCCGGTTTGAATCCGGGCTTTAACTTCTATAGAGGCCCCACGAAATGAAAACTTGAACCCCAACCTTGGTTAGAATAGGTTACCTCTTGATAAAACCCGTTTCTTAGAAATGAAGAGGAAAAGGGCCATAAAAAAAATTTAGTAGAACGTTGGGAGGAACTAGAGTGGACCACCCCACATTGTAAACATTTAGTATGAAAATATTAATTTTAAAAATGTGTCTCTTGATAACATAAATAAATTCAACCCTTTTTTAATCATTAAACTCTTTATTACAGTGGACATTTCGAGCTAAAACTAGCATATCTTCCACCTCTAATGATACATAATTCATATTTAAGCAATTAAAAAAACTAAGGTTATTCGTAAATTAGTTTTAACTAACTATATATCAGTCACAATACAATTAAAACTACAATGTAATAGAAATCAAACTTTTGATAAATGCTATGTGGATATCATATAAAAGTAATTTTTTTTTCGTGCAGGGCGAAACGTATGGTTAGGAGAATGATTTTAATTTTAAATAAATATGAGGATTAAATAAAACAAAATTTTGTGACTTTTTTTTTTAAACTGAAAAATATATACATGCATTGTATCAAGGATTTATATTGTTTTGTGACTAATATATGTTGTTAGTTTAAACTAATTTAGTATAAGCATAGTGATTTAATTTGTTAAATGTTAATCATATATTATTTCAAGTTAATGATGTGACGGTTTTTGCTCGAAACGTCTACTGCAATAGTGACTTTAAATAGTGAAAAAGGGTTGATTTTGTCTTTGAAATAATATCATTGGTACAACATAATACATTTTGAAAAATATTTAATAGAAATTTATAATGGGGTGAATAAAAAAAAACCGTTTTATCAAATTCAAGATTTTAAAATACTGTAAATATTTTAATCCTTTTTTAATACTTACAAATACTTAATAATCCCTTTAAGGCATTCTCTAAGCGTGTTTAATCCCATTCGAGTTCTTCAAAAAAAGTCCCAGTTTAGTTATTTGTTTTAGAGAAGAAATATGACGGCGTCCTACGAAATTATCGTAATTTTAAGGCATTACTAGAAAAAAAATTTCATTGCTGAAGCAACTCGTGAAATTATTAAATATAAAAAGAAAGGTGGCTTTGGGCAGCGCACTGCATGGCGTTGCTTTGAAAAAGGGTTCGAACTCCTACCTCATCCACCATATAGTCCAGACCTCGCACCATCGGATTACTACTTGTTTCGATCCATGGCCCATTTCCTTTAAGGGAGAAAATTTGATAATTTTGCAAAAGTTAAATTGTGGTCCATGAGTTCTTTGACAGCTATTTCAAAAACTGGTACCAGCGTAGGATCGAGCAGATGGCTAATAACGGTAAATAGCAATGGAATATACTTTGAGTATTAATTGTATTTTATATCAAAGAAATAATAATACAAATATTTGGTTGAAAAAGGCCACTTTTAAAACTGGTCTAAAGCAGTTGGACAAATATCTGTAAACTAATCTATCTAAAGGATTTTTCTTAAACTTACGACAGATTGGTGGTCCACATTTATTCTTCTGGAGGAAGGAATATAACGGAAAAAGTAAGCTACCTAAAAAAGTAAAGTCAAAAAGACAAGTCTTATGATGAACTCCGGGGGAGTGACAGGGGAATAGGAGCCAATGAACGGCTGCCTTTTCTTTTGATTACCATGGCGGACCTCTTTATGCCTTTACTCTCCATTTGAATGAGAGTATGCAATCCCCCTACTTGTTCTTAACGCTTCATATTTAACATCGTGCTATAAGGTGCGACAATTACAAGCCAAAACGTTTAAATGTGGTATGAAGAGAATCCTAATAGTTTTAAAGTAAAGCTATCTATCACTCCCACAGTTACCGTGGAGCCTGGGATTAAGTAGCTACGAACAACGGAAGCTCAAGTATCAGGTGTCCTCTCAAAATCTGGCGCCCGCTCTTCCCCTCTCTTCTTCTAAAGAAAGAATGTAACTATAGATAGCTTACATTACTGCCTTCTGTTACATCCGAGCTCTGCTCTGTAGTGACGGCACTATTCTGCATACACCTCAGAGTGTTAGATTCCTTCACAAGTTCTTCCTGCAAAAATTAAATGAATTTTCAAATCCTCTAGATTTTTTATCAAGTAACATTTCCTAAAGCATTGGGAATGATGTACATAGTAAGGAAGTCCGTAAAAGGATTCACTGGTAATGCTCTCCTTTGAACATAAGACGTGTATTGAGTTGGTATTGACCTCTTCTTCAGAGCTAGAACCTTCCTGAAACACAGATTTATTCATTTTATAGAACTCACATAGAAAACATTACGAATGATTCAGAAAAGAACTGACGCCATGATCCAATTTGTCCTGCAGTAGAGTTACTTGAGGTTTGTTGAGATCCTTTTTCCTCACCAATTGGTATAGGACTATCCCCAGCAGACCAACAGCACTGCCAACAGCAAAGCTCTTATGAATATCAGCAGGAACGCAGCATGCTGCTTCAACGATATCCATTCTCTCTCATGTCATTTTCAATATCAATTTCGTTTGATTTCATTAAATTTCGTGATATTATTCCCAAGATTACATCAAATGAATTAATTTTGAAGTTTTTTTTTGTTGGATAACATTACTATAAATTTCCAGAAATGGTGCCTCTGAATCAATTACCTGTGAACTAAGAACCCAAGCGAAGTAGATGCCATTCATAATCTTTTTCTTATTTCAGTTATCAAAAGTATTTTAGGTTTTTAATTTTAGTTTATCTAATTTAAAAAGTTGGTGATCACAACATTTTATCAAGACATCTTATCTGTTATATAAAAATGTATTTTATTTTACATATGATCGCCGCGTCATATTTTATTTTACATATAAGCTGTAGTAATAAAAAATTTTGTTAAGTAGTAGAAATGAACTAAATGAACAGTTATATAATTTGTAAAATGAGGGTTGGTAACCCCCTCCCCCCTCCCCTCCCCGTAGTATAAATTAAAAATCTTATTAATTTTGCAATAAATTTCAGTTTAAAATGAAAAATACCTAATTCCATCTGTTGCAAATAATCATTTCTTTGTTAGAGATTAAATGTTAAACAGGTATTATTTAGTATATTTAATGTAATTTTGATTGAAAACTACATATCTGTTGTAAATCGACTTTAAATAAGTAACATTTTACAGGGATCCCTACATAGTCAATCAGAATAAAGGTAAAACAAAGATGGAGTTCAGGTTAATCGTTTAGAGGTAAAGGTGCCTCTACAAGTTTGCCAAATAATAGGAAATTCGCGCATGCACAAGCATGTGGATCAGTTATTTGATTGACTGGTACAATTTTCCTCGACTTGGCAGCCGACCCGTTGGCTTTCCTCAACCTTTGGATTCAATTATTAATCCTTGTTTAAGATTGTTTGTTTTAAAAGTATATCGATTCTGTGTAAATATATTATTTCAAATATTGTTTATTATCTGTAACAGTTTTTTTTTTTTTTTTTTGGGGGGGTGGGGTTTCGGTCAAGACTCCCATTCTCCTATACTGCTGCCTCACCATGGTTGGGGGTCAAAGTTTTCAGTTTGTGGGACCGCCACTCAATGAAAAAAGTCAACACCCCAGGCCGGATTCGAACCTGCACCGCCAAAAGACATCAACTGTGTCTTAATCACTGAGCTACCGGCGGCCCATCTGTAACAGCTATTTTTTATTTGCAGTTATGATAAAATATATATGTATAAAGATGTTATATGTCTAAGTAATTAATTTAAAAAGTTTCTGGTTAAAATTCTTTCCTCTCCTTCCTTTAGCTTCTATGCATATGTTTAATAATTTTTTGAACTTGTTTACCCTGATATCTTTCAGTTGCTGGAAAGTTTGGAAAATATATATATATTTTTTATTTATATTATTTATTGCCAAACTGAATTCTGTGATGTTAATTAGAATATTAACAATGCAGTTATGATAAATTTTACTATGACAGTGATTTATATATTACATTTTTCTGATGTTATGGATTTTTAGGATTTTCATGAAAATGATTGAAACAAGACAACGATGGTCAACCCCTTGTGTGCTAACCTCTTCGCTGACACGACAGGAACAGCAGAGAATGCAGAAGCACATCCGAGTGATGCGCATATCACTGATGAACATGGCAGTGGTGCTGCTGATGTGGCTGCCCATCACTGTTGTCCTCTGCCTGATTTACATTGATGGTGACAGGCCTCTCGAAGATACTGGCTTCTTCCTTCGATCTCACCACTTCTTGTTTGCTCTAAGCATAGCTCTTCTCAATACTGCCATTAACCCCATCCTCATTGGTGCCATAAAGTTTGCCTGCTGCAGATCAGACACACAGGGCCCACCATCACTTTCCAGGCTTATCAGAATAGGCTCATCAGTTAATTGATTGTTATTTTCTATTAATCAGAGTTGGGCGTAATTTAAAATACAGTATTTCAGAATTCAAGATAAAATACATTTTGGAGAAGTTTGTCGGGGGGTGCGGTCAAAGAACAACATAAATAAACAAAACTATATTTATTTATTTTATGGCGACGTTTCGACCTGAGTTTCAGGTCTTCATCAGGGGTTGTGGCATAGAAGGCAGGTTTGTAACAGCTACATTTTGTTTTAATTCATTAATATAATCGATGACTGAAGAGTTTGTTGCCTTTACATTGGCATCTAATAAATATGTTTTCTCCTATTTACCACCACCACCACCCAGACCATCATTCTTTTAAAATACTTTTGTAAAGTCATCAGGAGTATTTCAGAAACAGAGATAAAGTATTTCTAATTTTGTATTTAAAATACTTTTCTGCCAAAATACTTGACAGTAGTTCATAATTTAAATGCTTTCCTTTCAAAACATGATACTATAATCATTTTGTATTTGAAATACTTATTTAAAAAGTATTTTGAGTAAAAATGTTTTCCCAACTCTGATATTACTAGGTCATTACTGTTTAAATATCTGCATTGAGGAAAAGACTGAGGAATATAAAGAAAACATTAAACCAATAAATATAATTATTAGAATGTAAATATGTAACTTAACAAAACTACATTTTCCTTATTTATTTAAAAATTAGTTATTCTATTGTTTCTAGATTTTATTTTTATTTACTGTTGGAAAGAAATAAGCAAAAAATCAAATATAATTTATTTATGTCCCATATGATATTAGGCTTGTGTAAATAGTAGTTTTTCTTTGTTATCTTTTTAAGAATACAAATTTGTAATATATTTACTTATAAATTAAAACATTCTAACTGAAATAATTTGAAATTTATAATTATCTGGTGCTATTAAGAAAAAAGGATCAGAGTAAAAATTTTTAAGGACATGTATTTGATTCAATTAGTTCTGAAAGTCATGGGGTTATTCCTCATTGAGTGTCATTATAGATGTAGTGATCTTTTGAGATAATTTCAGTCAGTTCTAGGTCAGTCATCTTCTACCTAAATTAACTCTCATATTCTATAATTTTATCTCAAGGAGATTATTTTTTTTTAATTAGACACAAAGAATATCATTTTTAAAATATAAATATATATACATATTATTATTATTGATTATTTAGTTTTTATAACTACAAATTTAATATTTTTTTGTTTTCAATACTTTTGAAAATGAATTAAAACTAAAAATATTAGCAAGAATGTTCCTATAGTATTGCTGGCTAATGTCTTATTTCCTTGCATTTAGTAAGTTAATATTATTACCTACTACAATAAACAAAAATATTTATTTTTCAATTTTAATGTCAAAGGTTCTTAAAATTGTTTTTATATTTTTATCATTTTAATCCTTACAACTTAAATTATATTTTCTAACTTTGTTGAATCTATAAACTAAATAAATCAGTTATAATAGTTAAATACTATTCTCATGCTTCTAATAAAAAATCCACTGTTTATTTTATTTTTCAATGCTGATGTAAATTTATGGCTTACTTCACAGTAGTGCTAAGTACATGGAAACAAACTTTACGAAAAATACAATTAAAGGTTCTCTCTTTTAGAAATGAAAAGTTGTAATTTTCCTAAAAGGGAGAACCTTTAATTATTTTTTCCCTAAAATTAGTTTCCATGTACTTAGTACTACTTTGAAGTAAGTCATGAATTTATAGTTGATCGTGAAGTAATATGAGGAAGTCAGTGGGTGTGATCACTTATAAGTATTATTTATTTTGTTGTGCCAGCATTTCGGTTTGTGTTTCAGGCCTTCTTCAGGACTAATTACAAACAAGCTAACAACCATGTTAAATCTAAACAAAACAGTATAACAAAAAAAAATATGATGAAAAAGAGTATGAAAAAAAGAAAAAATCAGACAGGTACATTAATGTAAATAACTAAAATTAAAATCATGAGAAATTGAGAAAGAAAATCATACCAAAGACATAATGTGTCAAATACAACAAATAAAATTAATAAGATACAAACTTGTTAATATTTCTTTTATATTGTATTCTTTCTCACTTTTATCATGATTTAAATTTTTAATTGTTTTTATCTATATGTATGTCCCATTTTTTTTTCTTTCAATATTTTTCATATATGAAAACTGTTATACTTTTCTTGTTATACTATTTTATTTGCATCGTGTCTGCATTTAGCTCAGAAGAAGGTCTGAAATTCAGGTTGAAACATTGGAATAATAAATTATGAACCACTTATTAGTGTTCTTCATTCTTGATCACACCCTCCATCTTTCTCACCCTAATTTTGTTCTTCCAGTCATTAATATTCAACATAGTACCAAAATTAATTGTCGACAAATCCCTAATGAACAATAGTTATTATAGGATCATTCAAAATAGTGATTTTGTTGTTTATAACTTTTTACGATATTATTCTTTGAATTATTCCAGACTGTTGTATGATCTGACTCTAAATAACAAAAAAATAAATAGAATTTGCCTTCAAATATTTTAGAGATTTAAATCTCAATTTGAAACAAAATAATTGACAACTACAACCATAGCAAAGTTTATTTGTCATTCATTTTTCTTTTTAAAACTAATTTATTTTTTTTGTTTCATTGGTTATTTGGCTGGATATGCCATTTCTATATAAATAAATAAGTACTATAATAAATGCATAATATACTGAACAGATGTTAGTGTGTAAAAAGCTGAGAAATGTTACTGGTTCTGTCAGATCGACCTATCAGGTGAGACAAGTATATTTAGGTACTGATATTTTAACGGTTGGAATAGGTTTTATGTGGTTGATCTGCAAATCCAAATTATATTGGCCTTTGTTGCATTCAAATGTGGTTTTCTATTCTCTCCAAAATGCCAATAATATCTAACTGAATATGTGGCATTACTAATTAAAAGTACTCAATGATCAATCAATAGATATCAAAATTAGAAATTAGAAGCTTCATTAAATCTGTAACCATTATTCTAACACAAGATTCTTCGAAATTTTCAGATATATCACTTTGGACTGAGGATATGGAAACAAATGTAACCACTACTTTCTAGTTTAAACATATTTTATTTCTTAAATTATAAAAATTACAACCATAAAATTTATAACTGTTTTGGTTCAGATTAAATGATTATACATTTGTATCTCTAGCAAGTAGTTTTAAAGCAAAAATAATTTCATTGATATAAACATTTCTTGATAATTTTTCATTTGATTTAGGAACAAAATATTCAGGTTGCTAAAGGTCTACTTTTCAAAAAGTCACATTCTAAGTTAAAAACATTAGTCCTTTGGGCAGTCTTTTTAAATCTTCATTCTGAAACAAACAAATTAAATACACAATTGATGATTATTTTTTTACAATTGAATTACATTCACTGAAAATATTTGTCTACTTAGGTTTGTGGTACTGATTTTAAAACTATTGGGAAGAATAATCCTTAAAATTATTACCTTAAGCGCATGCAGCCAAATCCACAACTAACTTCTTATATTTTTCAAATGAAGGAAGAACGTCAGCAATGGCAGATAATCCTGTTGCATGGTTCTGAAAGTAAAATAAAAATGAATTCATTTTTTTAATTTTTCACTTATTATTTTTGAAATTGTAACATAATTTATATTTTAACCATAAAATTTTCTAATAATTCAGGAATGTTTAAAATATTAATATAAATATTAATTAAAAAATGATTAAAATCAAGGAATATATAATTAATTTATATTACAAAAATGAAACTTTTTTTATTATAATTATCTTCATATTGATTCATTTTGGTTCTATATTATAACCTGAATTAAATTATAAAAGTAAAATTGTCATCAACATTAGTTCCTTAATACTTATTCAAAACTAACAACAAATACTGCAGTATTAAATAATACAGCAGTTGCCAAAGTGGGTGCTACAGCTCCCTGGGGGCCTCAAGAGTAGCAGTGAATGCCACTTTCTCAAAATAATACAAGCGAAAAAGAAAAATCATTAAAATAGCAAATATATAGTGCATTCTAGAACTTACTATGTACAATTTTTTCTTCTTTTCCAATATATTCAACCACTTTAAGGACAATTGTGCCTACATTTTTATATTGAAAAGGTTACTGAAAAACCCAACAAGGGTGCCCCAAAATCATTTAGCTTAAGAAGGTTGCCTTGGCAGAAAATGTTTAGAAACCGCTGAAAAGGTCGAACTAAAGTATTGACAAGAATGATGGTTGCAAATAGAAAGGATATACCTTGACAAATTATATTATATAAATATTATTTATAAAATATTTTACTCTTAAACTATTACCTAACTATATTAGCTCTTTGTCTATAGTTAATCAATCAATGCCACAAAATAATTTACCCTACTGTCTCAGAGATAATTTTAAGCCTAAAATATTAGGTTAATTAGATTTGGGTATAAAAGGCCACTCATTTTCAAGTTATAAAAAATTAAAAAATGAATTCCTTACTGAAAACATAACATTTGGTTCCTTATTGAAGTCTCCAAAGAGTAGGAAGAGATCAGGATGTGCACTATACAAATTTGCAGCCGCTAGGAGTGATGATCTTGCCTCATCAATCTGTACTTCGCTCAGGTCCTTACATGTCATAACCTAAACAAATAAAAAAATTAAATAAAAAATATAATTATTTTTAAATATTTGTTTACCGAAATGTTTACATACCATTCTCGGAGGAATATCTACAATACCGCAATCAGCTTTACTAACAGAAGCTCTTCCACCAGAGGAACAGATTAGTTCAACTTCTGAATCTAGACAATAAAAAAAAATTATTGCATAATGGTTTTCATCATAAAAAACTATCATAACTGAAATAAATGTAATAATTACGCCTTCGTACCTTTACCATGAAGAACTGAAACTGGAACGAACGCAACATCTCCTTTACCAGATAACAGGCATTGTACTGGATCAACTGATGCTGTAATAGGCACAATACCATTTTAATATAGGTACAATTCCAATATCAACTCAATTAAGTTTTTTTAACACATTTCAGATGAAGAAATATTTAATTTGTGTGTTACTCACGAACAATTGCAGAGAAGAATTCTGTCAATGACTTTTCATGTGGACAATGATTCTTACCAATCATCTTATTATTTAATAAATATTTCAAGACACCAAAGAAACCTTTGAATAATAATTTTAAAAAATTAGTTTTTGAGAAAAGACCTACATAAAGACAAAATTTAATATAATGTATGAAATTTGATGTACCAGCATTGCCGTTTGGTTGGAAACAAGCTTTCTTTCCCTTAAGATCTTGAATTGATCCCATTGGGGACCCTTTCTTCACAACAGCTACGATCTCTTGACTGTCTTCCTTATTGTATTGCTCATTCAGTAGGGGCTTAAGGTTATGGTTCCTAAACAATGAATTATGCATTTAGTCATATTATTGTAAAGCAGCAAACTATAGTTATAAATGAGAAGAAATGCTAACTTCTCGGCATCAATGGCCACATGTGGGTCAAGAACAACTAGTTCAGCCTCTTTCTTTTCAACTGAGACAATACAGTTGGCAGATTGAACACAAGATAAACTTGGTCTGATGTCTCTTGAATAAGCAGCAGCTTTAAGGGCTTCACATTTAGCCATTTCGGTATCAGTCTTGACACAAATTCTTACTACCCTTTTTGGTTCAAGAACATCACGTTCAATAACATCCTTATATTTAGCTATAAAAGAATAATGATTTATTAATATTGTGGTTATAACAGTAATGATCAAATGAGGTTTGATCAATTATAGATTGACATCATCTTATAAGGGACGTAACACCATTATATGTTTGTTTACCTTTTAGTAAGTAATTGAGAGGAGATTGTTCCTGGTTATCAACTGTAAGGGTTTTATTGTTCAATGTGAGAACTGTAGCAATCCAATCGGCATGAGTTGACTCTCCAAGGTTGTTAAGTTTTGCAATTTCCTCTCTCAATTCTTTTAATTCACCACTACAAGTAAAATGAATAATATGATGTGATTATGATGGATTGCAACCAATAATTTACATATTAATATATAAATGTAAGAACAAAAAAATTGAAACATTGATATTAAGATTCACAAAACCACCGTAATTATTTACATTCAAAGTCCCATGGATTTTTAAATAAATTGTAACTAATTGGAAAAAATATTTGGCCTAGTTAGACAAAATATTTTGATCTGAAGCAACTCAATTGTTACATAAGTGAATACAAATACAATATATTGTTTATATCTATATATTGGAGCTACAACAACTAATGGCCAAATTTCAGATTGAGAAAAATGAGTCTGGAAAACAGAAACTGAAGGTTCAGAAATGAGGATGGACATATCTTTTTGTAGTATGGAAAACAAATTTTTTTTTTAAAGAATTGCATGTTTACTATGAAATACTTTAATCTTCCATAGAAAAAATTACATACAAATCTAGAAACCTCTAAAAATGGACATTGATTGTATATACAATAAACTTACACAGCATGAGTTGAAGCCATAAAGCCTGGCCATGGCCGAGCAGCCCATGTGCAAGGTGGACCAGTTATGGGTCGTTTTGTAGCATCGGGGCAGAGGAAAGCAAAATCAGCGGGATTATATTCAGACTGTCTGGCGGGCTGAGTTCCATAAGGCATCTAAAAAGGTCACAGTTCAATTCAGACTTTAATTTACATATTATATCCAATTATTATTATTATTTTTTTAACAGATAACAACCATAAAGTGCTATTAAATTATCGAAACATATCTGTATCTATGCCAAAGTCTTGTTATAATTCCAAAGATACTTACACCAAAGAACTTCTTGACAAAGATGACTTTAGTCCAAGCAACTTGGCCTCCAGCTTTAGCCAAGCATCTCAGAGCTCCTTCATAGCCAGAGTTAACATCAGGATAGTCACATTTTTCTGGATTTTCACAGAGTTCACAAAGGTTGGCATAAGTTGACTCTGAAAATAAAATAAAATGATTTTTCGGTAAATGTGTATGGTCATACCACAGATAACATTTAGCTCTTAACATACAGCAGTAGTTTCCAACCTGTGGTTACAGAGGTAAATGAATTTTTAGAGAATATATGTCATAGCTTAGGTACTATATAGTTTTTAGCATAAAACAGTGATTTCCAGCCTGTGGAGAGCAACCTTTAAAAGGATGGTGAGACTATTCTGCGAGTGGGGACTATAGTATACAAAAATACATAAAAAATTCAAATTGGTTTTGAAAATGATGAATCAACAAAATGGTAATATGTAATCCTCAACCATCGTCCTGGTGTCTTAGACATGACTGCTATAAATTCATCTATACTATTTGTATTTCCATGAGGAAATACAAGACAACCACTAGTATTTCTGGTAATAATAGAGATGAAGTCAACTTGATTTGTGACAGGAAATCCTTGTAAAACTTACTTATTTAATAGATATTTAAAAAAAAATCTAATACTTTAAATAAATAAATTTAAAGGTTTGAAATTCATGCTATAAGCCAAAACGACAAGACTATTATATTTATATAAAAATTGGAACTTTTGATTTGAAAAGTAATACCAGACTTTGATATTTTTCCCAATTTTAAATTCACCTTTCCTACTTATGAAATAGAAGGATGGAGATTTGCTATTAATAATTTCTTGACCAGTCTATGGAAGCAATTCTCATTTTAATTTCCAGATCTTGAAATGTCAGAATACTAGTCGATAAAAAACACATTTGTCAAAAATAAGATGATTTTGACCTTCCTACAGCAGAGCTTAGAAATGATAATTGAGTTTTCACATTACAACAGACTAAAGTATTTATTTCAACAAGAAAACAATATTACTACGTTTTAGTTGGCCATGAAAAATGATTTTTCTACATTAAAAATTAAAATTTTAGAAATTTCAAAAAAAAATTGTAACCTATAACTTATGTAATACTGTTTTTTCTGCAATAGCTGTTTTAAAGACAAAGTATCAATCTTGTTTACTTATTGAAAAATAAAAGAGAATATTATCATTGACATAATACAATATTTTGTGGAAATTTGTGCAGAAAAACAAACCTTAAACCTCATTAAAATATTATTATATGGTATTAATCATATATTATATTTTTTGCTAAATACATTTTTATCAATTATACTTTTTTATGCATATTTTTACATAATACGGTATGTTTTTTAGTGGCCCATTAAGGAAACCACAATATGAGGAGAGTTTTATGGAATTAGATTGAAAGAGGTTGGAAACCACTGATATAAAGTATTAATATTAAAATAAGTTTACATGAGTAAACTAGATATTTCTTATAAGACAATATGCAATTAGATTGACAAACTTACTTAGCCTGGCATTCGTCTCAGGATGAGGGGACCATTTTCCAACTAAACAGGCTCGGCTGAAGAAGTTTGACAGAGCTTTAAGCTCGTTCTCCCTTGGCGATAAAGAAGTGTCACTCAATGGTCCCAAGACTCCCATTTTAGTCAACTATTAAATCATTTTAAATGTAAAATTATATCAAATAAGATAATTCATTCATAATTCATTAGTTCAATATCACAGAACTTTTAGAAAGTTCAAGATTAAAGAACTATTAGAATATTCCTTAGCACAGAAACCATTTATATTATTGAAAAAAATTAAAACCATTTCTTACTTTTGTAATTGGGATCTTATATCCTACATTCCTTCCAACTCCTGTGTGGCAAGAAGTGAGGCCTTTGAGGCCATGAATGCTGTTGATTTCTAAGTCTTTATGAATCACTGCTACTCCTTCGTAACGGAACTCAGCTGAAATTAAATGGGAAATATTAATTTTTACAAACAGACACCAATCTATGCATTCTATTATGAATATGTACCTGGCATTTGTATTAAATGTACATGCATTAATACTTACATAACAACAATTTTTTTTAGCCGAAATTAATTATTTATTTCATTTCACAAGACAGTTTTAAGAGCTATTTAGAGAATTATAAATATCACTATTATCATTACTTAGTAGGACAAAATATTATTAATTTAATGTAACATTTTTATTATGATTTATAATTACAAAAGTAGTTATTAACTATGTTTATGTTTCAAATATATATTTCAAGGGACTAGATGTATTTGAAATGTTTACCTGCTATAAAAGCAGAAAAACAATAAACATTTCTTTTTAAGTAATTAGAAACTGGAATTGCAAATTAGATTTACCTTGAGGCTCTTCTTTTGTTCTTATTTCCTTGAAGACAGTGAAGTCCTTGTCAGACATCTGAGCTGCAATGTACATGTCTTCAGGTTCAAGGGCTTCAAAGTCAGCCTCATGATCTTTCACCTTTGAGATGCACTCAACCCTGGAATAATTTAAGAATGCTATTAGAATAAAATATATTTGTTGTATATTATACATAATAAAGTATTGCACTACAATTATTTCAAAAGTATGGCAAATGTATATTTCTTACTTTTACAATGTAACTGTCATTAATTTTTTTTTTAATTGTTTTAATAATTATTTCTATGCCTTAAAACTTGTAGAAAATATAGAAGATGTAATGTTTTTTAAAAAAATAATCAATTTTCTTTTTTTCTTTATTATTGTTTTGTTAATTTAATGTTGATCTAAGTAAACTTTTAATAATTGAGGCATAATTAAGTTGTAAATTTGGTAACTGAAAAAATGAAATCTTTCACAATGTTAAAGTGTTTATTTAATTAATATCTTTTACCTTACTCCTAGAGCCACGTACCTAAATTTAATAAAAAAAAATTTTTGTAATATAAAATTCCTAAAAATTCTGCCGAAAATCTATAGAATGCTTCTTAAAAATGCTGTGAACCCAAAAACTTCAATTAAAAATAAATTTCAGATTCCATGTTTCACGACCAAGTGTCTTAACCATAGAAGAATAAGAATTCTTCAATATTGTTCTATTGTTGATTTTTAAAAATCAACAATAGAACAATTGAAATTATATTAAAGAAAAGTTATCACAGTAAAATATTAAATTACTAATTAATACTAAATGAGAGAAATATAAATTATTAAACATAAACACTGTATTCACATATTTACTTATTGCATAATAGCAATGAGATTGCCTTTGAGAGCAAAGACCTTTGCAGCTTTGCAAAACCAGTTTGGCACAAAAATAAAACAACAATTGAAAGCTATTTCCAATGTATATTTTAGAAAAAATTTAGCAGTAATTATAGTGTATTATTGGAACATGCCAAATACAATATAAAATTAAAATTATTTTTTTCAGATGTGCAACTATCAAAGATAAACAGTGATATGTACACAGGAGCATTACTACAAAAAATTATTGGAGATGGGGCAAAATCTAAAATTTTTAACTATTTTGATGGAATTTTCCAATTGACCAGAAGTCTGAAAAGTGTTCTCTGAAATTTACCTTTTTCTTAAACATGTTTGGAAAACTTCCTTCTCTATGGAAATTTATTCTTGAAAATAGGCAACTTTTAATACAATAAACTCCACAATTTTCACAGTTTGATATTCTCAAATTGCCAATTTCCTGTGTTTTCAAGTAATTGTGCAGGATGTCATTCCATTACTCCTACTGTAGCAATATTCCATGTATATTGTTTTGTATTGGTATTGGTTATATTAAAAAAGACTGATAAATTCATAAACTATCTCAATATTATTATTGTTAGATGTGATTCAAGGGCTCAGATTGTGTTTTATTATCTATAACTTGTTCGAAATTAAAATTAAATGATGTTGTTACCTGTCTCGGGCTGGAACACATTCTAGGTTCACTCCAATTGTCTTCGCCTGTTCTACCATCTTGTGGCATGCTTTCACAGCCACTTGTGGCACACATATTTTGTCTGAAACAAATTTACAAACTTTATAATTAACTGAAACTACAAAGTAAAACAACAAATGTAACATCATAAGGGGTAAATATAACATCAACTTGGGGATATAATATTTATTTTAATAATTTAATATATCTATAAAGGATCATTCATAGATTTTTGTTTAACAACAAAAAAAATAAAGGAAAAAACAACTGCACCACTATATCCTATGGAAGAACTTTTGTGAACAAAATTTTGTAAGGTAGTATTGTTTCTAGAACAATGTTCCTGCAAGGGGTGATCATGTTCAACAGCCAGATTTTTTCCCAATTAAGGATACTCACATCATAGAGGCAGGGTCTGAGGGTGACCCTCAGATATTTTTTCAGAATAAATAATTATCAGTCATAGCCATATTAGGACTCAGGTCCAGGAGAGCAACACTTAACTCACAGAGTTACATCACTTCCTTCTTCAACAATATGTGCCTGTAGTATAAAATAATTGCTGAATATCTCTATCCAATAAAACATAGAAGCTTTAATTGGGTATGAAATGGTTGATCTTCTTAATCAAGAAGGTATTTATAATAAAGCCAAACATTAAACAAAAAATATTCAAATTATGACGAAGTTTTAATCTATTTCAAATGCCTTCTTTAACTATTAAATTATTCTCAATATATATGGGTCTTAAGAATTAAGTTGTTACAAAAGCCATTCTCAACAAAAGAACCATTGGCTTTGACAACTTCGCTCATTTAAATCAAATGTGACTATTGTTTATATTAATAATATTTTGGTTTGATCCTTTACCCAGTTAGATATCTCGAAATGTTTTTTGTAATTACATATTTCAACGAAGTACTCTTTCAAAAAAATTTGAAACCTCTACTTTAAAACCGTTGAGAATTGCAAATTTCCAGAAGACGGATTCTTGGACTCAGAACTTTGAATTAAGCGGTAAGGTATTGTTTTAATCAAAGATATAGTTAGTAAAATGTATGTTTATTAAAATTTAAAAGAACTTTTTCAACAGCATAGTGGTACTAAATTTGCGTAAAGTCATTTGAATATTGTTTATTTAGATTAAGGCACACTTTTGAACATACAATTCTTTAAAATTATAAAGAAAAACCAAAGGAGGAAAGCGTAGTTGCGCCTATGAATCAACTCTGCAGATACCTTAAGGGTCCCGTGCATAGTCAGTCGGATTGCCAGTAAAATTAAAGATTGACGTTAATATTGATCGTGTAGCAGTAATACTGATGAATTACCAACAAAATTTTGAAACATGATTATTCAAAATTTAAAGTGGTGGGTATATAAAAAGTAGGGAAGGCTTCGAGTGCTTCATTTAGGGGCCTTTGTGATTCGGTCTGCTTTTTGAATGATGACTTTCATTATGAACAGCAGGGGTTCTTTACAGTAATCAAGTAATCTATAATAAAATCAGTTTTTGGCCATTTTACGTATTTAGAATCTATCTTCTTGTCCCGAAAAAGTAGGGGAAATAAAATAAAAATTCATTGGCATAATTTAGTTCGATCGAATGAGACATTGGAATATAACTCTTACAAAAACTAAGTTAGAAAACAGTGTGCAACAGATCGGAAGCATTGATGAGCTAAAATTTTTTTATAGTCCGTATAAACAGTTGAAATTCAGGTCATAGCCGTACAAATTTGCAAGGCAGTTGTTCAATTTGACTTCATCTGGCGTTATATCGCTCCCCAAATGAATTATTGATAAGAGAAAATGCCTTTGGAGTCATTATTGAAATCAGCCCCATCTCATGAATTTGTAATGGCCGATAAATTTTATTGTAAGAATCTGCTGGGGTGCTCGAATGACTTCCACCATTAACATCAAAATGGGAGCGATGGAAAGAATATCGTTTATCGTGTCAATACTTAGATGTTATGTAATTATTCAAAGTCATTTTTAAAGCATAGGGTGAAAAGGAACAAGTACTTCTACTCACGGAGTTTAACTTGTTTTGGAACAGAAAAGGGGCCAATGTGTCTTTCTGATATATGAACACATAGTCATGTATATATGTATATATATTAATCCATACACACATAC
>NW_027116643.1:663913-665404 GCF_000696795.3 Halyomorpha halys | reverse complement strand
TAATAAATATAATATTATTACTATTATTATATTTGCCCTGTGCTGTAAAACGGGATAAATTTTTGGAAGATTAATTTTACAAAGTAAATCAATAAAAAAAGGCTTTGTAAATTTTGATTCATGTAACAGACTATGCGAACCCTACAATAGACCTTCATCAAAACCGGAATCCTCAGGATTTCGCATTCATGTTTCAGCAAATCCCAAGTGACCCATTCTTTAGCCATTCAGTACCATTGTACACCCATTTCAAAGGTTGTTGTTTACTCACAAGATAACAGAAAGTAATAAAATAACGTTTTTCCTTTCAGTTCCGAGGACTTAGTTTTAGTTCCAGCACTTAAAGATACGAGAGAATAGCTATGATTAGAAATGGCCCCGTAAAATAATTTTATATAAACTGCTTATAAATAACACGTTATTTAAAATAATTAATTGATTTCAAGATCTACAAGGTCTGTAGAGCCTACCTAAAAAAAATTTCTGAGGAATTCCAAACTTCACTTATAATATTCTAAAATGCAATATATATTGTTCACTATTCAAACCGATAAGAAGCCCTTGGATATCCCTTGATAGGATCAGAAGGGAACTGCGAAATCCACTAACTGACTGAAGCCCCTCTACCCACATTTCGTTTTGTTGAAAGCGAACTCATCAGGTTTCTTAGCTCTTTGGCCTTGTTAAAGCATCTTGCATAATTCTCATCATCGCTGCGATCTCTTTGTCCAATTTATCCATTGTTGTGTCACCTTTGAGAGCGATAGACTTAGCGGTTCTATTGATGTCTCCTTTAGTAGTGGAATGGGATGTGAGCTTTAGGATGCATAGTGAGTCGATTTGGAAACCGTTATTAATTGTTTTGAATAAATTTGACAATCATTGTTACTGCGTAATTAATATTTTTAAGATTAAGAGATGTGTTAAGGGATAAAATAATGTTTGCTTTAAAAGAGTACTCGAAAAAAATTTTTCATCAGTAAAAATATCTCTTTGAATAAATTTTAGTAACATGTTTATTTTTTTACACAAGTTTTGGGGTTAATTGACTCTCGGCTACTTCCATGTATGATAGTTGCCAATAAACAACATTTACTGTCATGGCATTTCAGAAACATCTGTTGCGGCAGTGAAGCTACTGTCACTTTTTTTTTATTTTACGTATGTTTCACTTCTTTGTTTATCTTTAGCTAAGTACTGTATTTTATTTTGGTTAAAATTAAAATTTTTAAGATGTGATTAATGTTTTATTAAAGCTCATTAAAAAAAAAAAAAATGAGAAAAAAGTAATCAAAATCTAGATTTAAAGGCTTGGAAGATGAAAAATAAAATAATATTTAAATGTTTAAAATTTTTTAAAGAAATATTTAGTTTTATTTTCACTGATAGAACCTTTAAAGTAAATCATAACCTAGCCTACTCGTCTCTCTTTTCTCAGTCCACCGGTGTTCCTCAAGGTAGTATCTTAGGTCCCATTCTTTATACGGTTTA
>NW_027116643.1:650375-663143 GCF_000696795.3 Halyomorpha halys | reverse complement strand
ACATATTTACTTATTGTATTATTTTGTACAGTTGTAAATTACAATAAATAAATAATTAAAAAAAAAAAGTTTTATTTTACGATTATAAAAGTTCATTTGTGATTGAAAAAGCGTGTAAGCCTGCCTTAATCCTAAACCTTACAATCTAAACTTCTCATTAGGCCTTACTATGACCCTAACTGCCCTTGGATGGTCCTTCATTCTAAATTTTAATGAAATACACTTGATCTTCCGAATTCACTTAAATCTTTTTTTTAAGAATGGTTCGATTTAAGAGCTCCATTCATAAAAGGCAGATGTTCCTCATTGAAAAAGAATTTCTTTTCCGAATTTTCTTAATGTAAACAATAATTAAGTGTCCACAAAAAAGTCCCACTAAATACCAATACCAATTTCAATAATCTCTATATCGCAAAGTCAGTGTAGAAGTCAAAGTACCTTTCAAGTGACAAAAAGTAATAAATATTCTTATCCACTGTTTCTTTTTATTGTTCTCCTCTTTCTGTATTATTTTCTGCTTACTTTAATTAACGGCTACTCACTAATTGAAAGGATAAAAGTTTGAAGAGCTAAATACTAATTGAGTTACTGTTAATTAGTTAATAGAAGCTCTATCTCTGCCATAATGGCTTCCGTCCATTAGGAAAATTGGACATCTCATCTACCGCTTTTAAAAAGGAAACATTTTGAACAAAACTTCATTTAATAAACTATCAAGATTAATTTCGCGATTTTAACCTAAATTAAAACAACCATTTCTCCTAAAATCCATTGCATGGTCTCCATACGAGAGTGTAGCAACGGTAAGGACAATGTGTTTAGTCAGTTCGTTCGAAGGTATGTAACGATTTTCATTGAGCGAATGGCTCGACCTATTTTTGAGTTTGATGGTTCAAATTAGCCACTCAGATCAAAACTTCAAATACTTTAAAACTACTAAAGGTGAAAATACTGAGTAAATATCAAATTCAATATCGAGATGACAATTAGTGAATTCTATGTTCTGTTTCTCTACACGCCTGTATCACTCCATTATAACTCAGATCAAAAATTACTAAACGTTTTATAATGTAATGTTGTAAATAATAATAAAATAAATCTTAGCCTTTGGTTTAGGGTTTTCATTTCGATCCCATGTCCTTCTTTGTCGGTCTATCAGTCCGAGGTAGTGTACAAGGTCTCCCTTTGGAATTGCTGAATTGCCATGTAAAAGTGAAGTGATGCGATTTAGTCGGGTTTCCTAAAGTTTAATGTTATTAGATACTGTTACATCTACATTCACTTCTGTGAACCATTTGTATGCCTTATTAAGACTGTTGTGTCAGCTGTATATTTCGCTGTTTATGTGTTATGTAGAATATAGGAGTGTATATTGAACCTTGGGATATTCTTGATGATGTAGAAAAAAAAATAACGAAAAAATTGAACTTAGCTTAAAATTTATAAATACGAGTTTGTTTGTTTGAACACGGTAATTTCAAGAATTTCCTGTCGAATTTGAAAAATAATATTTCTCTTTGGTAGACCGTTTACTGAGGAAGACCTTATGCTTTCTAATATGCTGCAAACTATAGGAACGTCTACAATAATAAATACGACTTCATAAACCTGCTTTCACGAATGACCTTCCAATAGCAAGAAAACACTCTGAAATGCAATTCAAATACAATCATAAATGGCATTGCTAACGTCCCTAGGAGGCTGACGAGGAGTTAGATGCATTTTTTTCCTCTAATAACTTATGGTATGGTAACTTTCGGATAGAGCCCATATATATTTCCAAAATGTTCTTCTTCTCCAAATATAACTGATAAGGCATAAGTACTGAAATGAGAACGGTTTGAATTTTCTTTTCTTTATGAAATATTAATTAAAGCTTCATCAAATAATAAAGTAGAAACAGCCTTCGCTAACATTGTATTACGCCTTGAGTCATTACAAATATTTTAATTTCTTCTTGTTTGTTTACAATGCTTCATTATTTTGTAAACAATGGAAAAGAATATACGTGTATTAGATAAATGGCGCAATGGAATGATTCTTACGGCAACAATGCATAATGTATAATTAATTATACTTATTATTTACCAGTCTAAGAACTGACTGATTAGGAGCAGTTGAAATGAGAAAGTAAAGTTGTTGGTTAGGATAATGTAAGGATCTCTCAGTAGCTAATGAGCTTCGGACCGATGTCTAAGCAGCCCGAAGCGTAGGCGAGAGTATTAAGTTAATTGTTCTGACCTTGTCGCTTTTGACGAGGAACAATAGATATAAGTGGGCCATGATTCTTGTTAGTAAGTAAGTATGTATTTGTGAACTCTACATGGAACTTATATTAATGCTTTAGACTACTCCTAAAAATCGTTACATTGGTTTGATAATTGTAAATCTGACAAAAAAAGTATTGATTTGGACGTATACCAAAGACAGTACTGTAGATTGTGCATAATTTCCCTAAAATTAAAAATTTTCCTTTCGTCCGTTCTAAGATCACCCTAAATTCAATTGCAACTGTTTCATAACACACAACCCTACCAAAAACTACTTTCAATAATAGAAGCATCAAGCAGCTCAGTTCAATCGAATTAATTAAAAGAACATTTTATAATAGGATATTTAATTAAATAAGATGGGAAAACTTTATATTGAACATTTAAATGAGGGAACCAATATTTTACTTTGGAAGAACTATTTCTTTTCTTTTCTCTTTGTGACTTTGGTGTTGTAGACGCTCTGGACCTTTTACATTAGATTAGAAAGATCCCCTTTGATGATTCTAAGAAGGGTTTTTCCTTATCTCTTTCTCCATCCAATCCTTTTGATGTTTTCCTTGTTGCGTGTCCTTATTTCTCTATTTCATGGCCTCTTGGAAACAGGTCTTGATTCCATTAACTCCTTTGAGGTGGATTTTTTCTTATTTTTTTTCGTTTAATTTTACTAATTTATTTTCTTTTTGAACTCATTATTAATTCCAAGAAGTACGAGTTCACTCGCACTTGTTCTTTATTTATCGATATATTTCATTTATCATCTCTTAATTTTTTAGTACAACTAATTTCAGGACATTTACACTAAAGAAATCTGCTTGGAAGAAGATAGTTGACCTATGAAGTAGTTTGTAGGAAGATAGTCCGAGTGGCGGTCAATAAAGGTATCAGAATAGTAAAATAAAACTATTTATTGTTAACCAACGGAACGGAAGGTCAGGTAGAAAATTTCCACACTTCTTATGCTAACCCTAGGTATTACCTATCTAAATATTATAAAAAATCTGACCCTTCCTAAGGGTTAGCGGAAGAAGTGGGGAAATTTTCTACCTGACTTTCCGTTCCTCAATATCCATCTCTCTTTTAATTTGACAGGTACTTCCTCCTATGTTTATTGGTTATTTTTATCAATTTTCTTAATATCTCCCTTTTACATATTACTATATCTCACCTATGGCATATTAACTTCACCCCTATGTTTTACCTTTTACACCTACCATTTTACCATATTTATAATTATTTCTAACGAGTATTCTTCTAAAAATTTATTAGTATAGATTTGTATTTAGAATTTTATCACCCCTGGTTGTATTTATTAGTAACTAGCTTCTAGTCCACCTAAATGTATACTTCCTTATAATAATATTATTATTATATCTTTATTATATACTTTATTGACAAAACAATTGTTTAAAAACGATTTTTATTTTAATGTTCTTTCAATTCTATATTGTTATCTTGTTTTTTCATTCCTTTAGCCCTGGCGAAGCCCTGCAAAGTGGGGCGAAACGTTGGTTAACAATAAATAGTTTTCTTTTACTATTTTGATACCTTTATTGACCGTCCGGGTGGCCACCCGGACTGTCTTCCTACAATAAAGAAATCTGCATATCTACTTAGCACTCTAGTAAGAAAAACAAATTTTTTTTTCTAAAATTGTCCTATCACACAATCATTCAGATTTCGAATTCTTCCACCATTCGTTAATTTCTCCAAGTGGGCTTATTATTTATATGAAACAATAACAAAAAAAAAGGATTTAAGAAAAAAAATCAGCTACAATGAAAAAACAGCAACTAAAAGACAAGAGTCGTTGGGTGAAAATAAGATTATATTGCTACAGAGGAAAAAACGCGAAAAAAAAGTTTGTTTTGAATTACTGCACTTTCTTGTTTGATAACCCGAGCGTAATTTTTATTTATCTTCAATGATATCATTTTCATCATTTCAATGCTGTTTCCACTTTTACGACGAGTATTATTTTAATCATACATATATATTTATATTACCTCTCCCAGTTTATTAAAAAACTTTTATTTACCAGAAAAAATTAGGAGTATATTAAATTTTATAATATTGTTGAGAATTTCAATAATAATAACGTGAAAGTGGACTACTTTGCGGAAGATTTTGATATTCTGCATTTTTACCCACTGACAGGAATCAGAGTAGCCTGAAATTTATACCTTAGCCTCATGAGAGTAAACATGAAATAAAAAGCCGCTACGATTACATTATGTTGATTTTGATATATTAAAATATTTTTTCTTATTCAAAAAGTGGAACGAGTTTATGAGTACGCAAAGGAGATTTTAAACAACTTCCTAAAATTAATTATAAATACCTGATAATCAGTGGCTGATGCAGTTCAATAGAAGAAAATAACTAAAAAATACTTCAAAAAGGAAAATAGAAAAAACAATTATTTTTGTTTTTAAATTCTATTAAAAAAATGTTTCTATTTTTGAACCTAATACAAAATTTTTCTTGAACTAAGAGCAGAAAAAAAGTTATAAAAATTTTAATTATTATGTAATATGAATCTAGACTAAAATAAATCGTATAAATACGTATAAATATATTAATATTACTATCTAATAATAATATATATTATTATATAATAATCATTGATTTGAAATTAATATTTACTATTAATAAATAAAACAATGGGAGAATTAGGATTACAAATAAATACAAGTTTATAGAAGCTATGTATTACTACTTTTCAGATGCAAGTTACCCGACACATTCAAATTCTATTTGTTACTAAGAACCAAGTATCATTTTTAATAATTAATATCTTCTTTGGTAAAAATTTCAAAAAATGTGTCGGGTAACTTGCATCTGAAAAGTAGTAATACATAGCTTTATAATTAAATTTACCTCTACACATCGTGACGAAGCATTCTAGCTATACAAATTTGACGAATGGTATTGTTATTTTTATTTAACATCACAGAGAGGACAATAATAATACAAGAGAAATTACAATTATTTTTCAACTGAATTTTGTAGGCACCAATCAGAAGGTATACTTTGCTTTCCTTCCCACCTCTATTCCGCCTTTCACTACCACTGATGTGCCACACAGAATAATATGATCCTTTTAACGTAATTAGTGCTATGTTTTCTCTTAAGAAGCAAAGTAACGTATTCCTACAGAATTATTATTATATAATGCACTATAATTTTAGTTAGGATCCATATTCCAATATTTGAAATAAATAAGAACAAATATGCCCCCTTATGCAGATAGACGCTTCAGTAATAATAATATATAAAACTATTGTATAAATAACATTATAAAGTATCCATAGCTCTAATAACACTCAACAGACTATTAAAAATAATTCAAACCGGTTACATACCGGGTCAGACTCTTCTTGATCTCATGGTCGGCTGTTCGACTATTTAGTATTTTAAAAATGCATGGTAAATTTAAATTTTTTTAAATAATTTAGTCTAAGAGGTGCAGAAGGCATCATTCCTGCTAGTTTGGCACTTTTGATAATTTTCAAAACTTTATCATCTTCAAGTGCCTTGAACATTTCATATCAAAATAAATAATCCTTAAGATAATCTTGTAAACAAAGAATATATGTATTTCAAGATCCTTCTTTTAATGCATCACATATAGTAAAGATTAATTTGTCGAATTCAATTTCAATAGGATTGGATGCACGAAATTATGACCTTCAGTGATTAGATGGATTCTGATTGTGACATATTTCGCTTGTCAGAATAACAATATAAAAAATACATTCATGAATATACTTACGGATATCATGAGTGTGTGCAAACACAGCCACGAAGAGGGCTAAGAAAGATATACACCAACTGGTAGCCATCTTCAAACTGGAGACGGGCCTCCGAGTCGCTGCTTATATAGGGCTCGCTCAGAGTGGGGAGAGGGGTTTATGGGAAAACCAATGTTATGTATATTATTATCGTATGAATTTAGATATTGATTATTCGATTAGTGAAGAAAATGTCTTAAATTTTATTTTTTTATAACAGTCATAGTTTTACTAAAATTCCGAATTGTGTTAAATGCAAAATATCAAATTTTAAAAAGAATAATTTGAAGCAAAAAAATGGTTTTTAGTTATTTTAGATTGAATATATCATTCAGATGATAGGGGTACACGTCTATGTTTTGGACTAATGTAATATTCGTTTTGAGCCAGTTGTTGTGAGCTGTGCTATACCTCTCTTTTTGCATGAATGTAAACTTACCTAGTCTGCATGTATTTGAACTTATCTCTTCTGCATGCCTGCGAACTTACCTATCCTTATAATGGAAGTCAGGGAAGAGGTGTTAAGGATAGAAATAATTTAAGAATTCCAAAAGTAGGAGGCACGAACAAGAAAGGATCTATTTAAGCTTGCGGTTCTATTTGATAAGAGTACAAATATCGATTTTTACTTCGTTTAAGTGTATTTACGCGTTTTGCTGGGGTATATCATTCTATTTGGATAGAATGTTACTTTGAGCTGTGCTATGCCTATTTTGTACCCTCCAAAATAGTTGCACGTATAATGAGGTAGATGTCTACGTCTTGGACTGATGTACCAATCTATTTGGTTAAATTGTTGCTGTGAGTTGTGCTTTACTCAAACAGTTGCGCATATAATGAGGTACATGTCTATGTTTTGGACTAACTACTCTATTTGGTTTGAACTGTAGCTGTGAGGTGTGCTGTACCTATCTTGTCTGTATGTATGCGAGCTTATCTATTCTACTTGAATTCGGGAAATGTTGACATGGAATAAGGAACTGTGAACATTTTTTGTGGAATTGTGTTTTATAAGCTGTGTTGATAATTACTTTTATTATGTTTATTTCGCAACATAAGCTCCTAAGGCATAGTGATATAAGATAAAGCGTTCCAAGCGTATGCAAAGGGTACCGCTACGGAATGTCACTTTATTAAAATGTTAAACAAATTTTCTACACACTAAATTGCTCTAAGGAGGTAGTGACATTTTTTTACGTAGAGAAAGTTGCAGAAAATTTTATTAGCCCAACAAGGATGCCGGGAAATTTTATTTGGCCAAAAACTTTGTGGTGGCGAAAAACGTTAGTGCTCTAATAAAGCCTTGGTTTTTTGTTGCTAAATGAAAAAAATCGATATACCTACATTGTATATCATCAGTACAAACCTAAACTGGTGTGTCTGCAATTTTTTAAGAAAATTTAGAAAATTATAGTTGGGGATTTATTTTAGTTATGTAGTAACTGATTCCTAATTTTGAAATACCCCTATTAATAATTTTGCATCACGAATTCAGTTAGGTCTTTTTGGGATTAAAGAAAGAATAGAAAACCATTTCAAAATGCAATAACATCCTGACCATGAACATTTTAAGTGTTGCCTCTTTTCTTTGTTGGGTATCACTTTTTTTAATGTATAAAACGTTTCTTTTAGAAAACATAATTATATAGAGATTTCAGGTTTTTCACTCGTATCTGCTAAGTGATATGAATTAAGTCTTCAGATTAAAAAGTACCACACATAAAAAAATTACATACTGATTTATTATTTAAATTAATTATTACATATATTGCTGTATGGGTTTTATTTTATATTATTCTTTCTGCAAAGGTTCTTTACAATAAATAATAATTTATATTTGTCGTTAATCGTACCATTTCCATGATTTTTTTTTTTTTTAGAAGGAAATTTGACTAACTTTTAAACGATCATTTACGTAAATTTTTGGAGTTATACCTAAATAAAGAGATCTTTTATTCAGAACGTACTTCGCATTTTTAATAAGGGATTTGCTCTTTGTACGAAATGGTAAAAGGATGTATTTAAGGATAAAGATATATCCAAGTTTCATCAATATCAAGCTATTTTCTCAGGGCAGTATTTTGGACATTGTGCCCGATTTGGTGCACAGGTATCGGCCCACTTGTTAAAGAAACATTTGATTTTCTGAATTTTGATTTTATTTATTTCAAGTTTTTGTTTTTTTTTATGATATTGATTACAAATTTTATCACTTTGTATTTTCCCTCTATATTTATAAATAGTCGTATGAATTATCTAGTCCCCTGTCATTCGGGGAAGAAATGCCAGAAAGGTTCCAAAGATTGTCAGAATGTGACTTGTAACTGGTGGCTAATCTTTTTTTTTTTAATTTAATTTAATTTTTTTCTTAATTTGGATTCAAACATTGAAACTTAAAACTGAAAATTTTGAGGAACATTATTTTTTTTTTTTAGGAGCATATCTCAAAAATACGTGAGAAATAACCTGACTTTTTTTTCAAGCTTCGAAATATGATGGGTATAACACATTCACATTTCTCCAAAAAATACCCAAGATCTTAAATCAAAACCTCTCAGTACATTACAGAGCGCTGTAAAATCATATAACAACCATTCCTCCGTTCTACCATGATTTTGTATTTTTAAAAGTTCTTAAAGTTCACAGGAAGGGACAACACGACCGTCGAATCCCACATTCTTTAAGTCTCCCAGTTCGTCCTATGACAAGTGATATACTAGGTTTGATATACTTCTCTAGAGCTTTGGTTAGTTGTGCAAATTCCTGAACTCCATAGAAAGATACGTCGATCCGAATTATATCCCAGCATACAGGAGTCATCCTTGTGTATGTGGAACTATTCTGAGAGGGTTGGAGATTGGTCTGTTGGAGGTTGGCTGCAGCCTAAGGAGTGGAAACAACAGCTAAGAGGACTGCAGGAAGAGACGTTCAGATCGCCAAATAGATCATATTGATAGTACTATAGTGTAATTAGAGTGGCAACCTAATTCAATGGTTAAGTTGATTAAATAACAAAGTATCAAGTAACCCCAACAGTAATTATAGCCATAATGATTATATTAGCATTTTATTCTCACTGTAAAATATGTTTGTTGTTTAAATACCCTCAACTTCAGATTATTGTTATGATAGAGTAAGCATGAAACTTGGAGAAAAGATATCTAGTGTGTAGTATACCAAATTACATCTAGGATACTATGACAGGTATCCATCCTTTAATTTAGATAGATATATAATTTATTTTCCATTAGGTCGATTTCCACAAGGAACCGACAAAAATACATAGTTATTACATTGGTATTAATATTAGTAACTGTTAGGGGGAACTAGTCAGGCAAGTGAGCTTTGTTTATCAACCTCCCGGTGGCTATTCGGAGTGGGAGGGTCAACAATTGACTATTGAAGTAAAAAAAAAAAAAATCCTGCTTAGAGAAGTCATTTCTATATCATTAATCAATCTTATCCAGCTTATAATTTAAATGTTTTTTAATTCAAATTTCTTCATAGAGCTGAAGGCTTCGATTAACCTGTATTGTTGTGTATTGAGCTGCGAGATAAGTTCTTAATGACCTCCTTTTTTGCAACATCTTTTGCCACCTCCAAGGAAGCAATTACGCCATCTTTACTGGAGCAATGAACTCCTCAACGTACTTTTGGTACCCTCGGGGGGGAGGGGGTTCCAACTGTAATCTATTATTTCATCTGTATTTTATTACCTTTTATTAATTTTCTTACTTTCCTTTAATAATATTCTTACTATGGAGAAAATAAAAAAAATTGATATTGGCTTATCCCCTGTTGTGTATACGCGCCTTGAAGTATACCTATGTAATTATGAAAAAAAATGTTTTGTTTTGTTTTAATTCCTTTTTGAAAAATTTTATTTCCATAAATTTTTTTTTATAATAAGTATAATAGTAATAATAATAATAGTGCGTAATAGATAGCTTAAATTATTGGTAGAGTTTTTAATCAATACTGTATAAACTAAGACTTTTCTTTTTTGATCTATAACCTAGAATTACGACTATCCCTTTTCTCACTTCGCAAAACAAATTGACGACAATGTAATGTATGCATCTCTGTTTTAAATTTAGTGATTAACAATACGGATACTCACAAACTATAATTAAACTTCTTCCAACATGAATAAATCAAGTGTAGTTTTATCAAAAGCATTGAGAACAATGGTTTAGTTCTTAGAATATCTTCTTAGAAATTATTGTCATCGCTTACACCTATCGAGGAAGTAAACAAAACATCACAGTTTTCTTGTTGCTTTATTCAAATCAGGAATATATATTGTATCAGGAATATAATTCTACTTCCGTCAAAACAGCCCTGACGAAGCCAAGCAATGTGGGGCGAAACGTTGGCTCAAATAAAAATAGTACATACTATTACTACAGGAATATAATTACCTATAATCTAAAACTCCACCTTCTCCAATATCTTACAACTTGGCTTCTTATCCTTCGTCTTTCTACATGATATGGATTCCAATTCGGTAGGTCCTCTAAAGTTTTCCTATTCTTGTAAACTTCATTGATTTCTTTGAATGTTTTTAGAATTCCTCTCCTTACTCCATCTTCTATGTACATACCTCCCAACACTACGTAAGGATTACTATTAAGCTATCAGTAAATATTTTATGAAATAAGAATTTGTTTCTTTCTTAAACACTGAAAGTAATGCAAAATATTTCTTTGAATTAAGTACACCCGTTAAGAAATACAAACTATTATTTTCCTTCATAAAAAACTTTGATGTAAGTGTAATTAATAATTTCGGAGGAACACTGTTAAGAAGTTTTTTTTTTTATTAAAATAAAAATAAAAAATAAAGAAAAAAATTTAATTAAGCATCAATACATAAAACATTAAAATAAAGTAGATACTACGCGTCAAATCAAATAATATAGTTTTATTCTTAATTTGTTCTTCAACCTTTTCCCCTCTCCACATAACACTTTTGGTCTCGTATTTCTTTTCGAAAAAGGTGGAAGCCCAGAAAGACCTGAACAGTGATGTGGTTCACAAACGTACGTGAGATACTAAGAATGTGATTCACATAAGAGTCGAACTGATGAGTTCAGGGTTAAGTCCTGCTTTGGATTCCAAAGAGGTCCTGACCAGTTCTGGTATCGATATCTATCTATATTCAAATGTGCTGGACAGATGTTATGTAGCACTATCAATCTGAAACGAGAATAAATTGACTTTTCATAATTGGTTATCTTTGTGATATTTTTATTTATCTATTTATATTTTTTTTTTATTGTCTTGAAAATTAATTTGAAACGCTATTATATTCCTGATTTGAATGAGAACAACAAGAAAACTGTTATGTTTTGTTTATTTCCTCGACAAATGTAAGCGATGACAATACTTCCTAAGATGTTCTAAGAACTAAACCATTGTTCTCAAAGCATTGAGGAAAACTGCGCATGATTTATTCATGTTGGAACAAGTTTTGCCATGAGTCGAAGGGGTCAGTCTTTGTTCCGTGATTATTGTAAGGAATCGTTATCTCATTATATCTTAACTTAAAATTAGTTACAATTTTAAATAAATCAATTATGGAATGAGATTTTCCATTGGAATGCCATATTTAGTTTCGTATTTTAAACTGTAATGTCCTCACGTCATTCCTTTCAGAGAAAGAGTAAAGTCTATCAGCTTTAATGGTTCAGTTTTATTGCAGTTCGTGAGTACCCATATCGACATTTAAAAAGATGAGATGCATATAATACTTTGATGTAGATTAGTTTCTCGAAATAAATATAATTCATAATTCCAGGCAATAGAATAAAAAAAAGTTTTAGTTTATAAAGGACTAATTAAAAAAATATCTATCAATGACTTTAGCTACTTATTTCCTTTCTTGAAAATTATATTTTTTAAAAATTCTCCACTTTTTTTCTTTCCTTTTTTTTAGCAGATTCATGCTTATATTGAATGCATAATTATATAGGTACACTTGAAGCTACATATCTATACCTACATTAATTTTTATTTTTTATTTTCTACATAGTAAGCATATAATAAAATTCAGGTATAAAATAAAGTACACTTGGAGGGGTCCCAGAGTACCAGGAGTACGTTGAGGAGTTTACTGCTCCAGCAGGAAAATATGTATCAAGGAAAATTACTGAATAGTTACACAGAATCATGAAATCATTAATGCTCCAAAATCTATACATTTTTAAGCAGTGACTAAGGGAGGAATATATGATTTCCTAAACTTGAAGAAGTTAGAACATACACTGAGTGGTTTGTTCCAAGACGTGAGCTGAGAACTTTGGGGCTAGAGTAACAGTGTGCTCAGAACGTGGATTCGAATTCCACAATACATTTTAGTGGCCCCGAGTAATGAATCTTTACATTCCATCCTGGGCTCCAGGGTTTCTCAATGGAGGACTTGAGCCATAAAAAAAAATAAATAAATAAAAATTTAAAAAAATGAGAGAGAAAAACTTTTTCAAAAATAACAAAGATGTTTGGGCAGCACACCTTCATTTGGTTGAACTCATTCGAATCTAATCAGAATATTTCTTTTTAACTTACAACATATAGGGATAACAAGTAAACAATATACAATAATAGTATATGAGTTTTTCTTTGATTATTTCATCGTTATAGTTCTTTTGTCTTTTTATTCTTTTTTTTTCTTATTTTGTCTATACTTTATTTTTTTTTTTTTTT
>NW_027116643.1:636737-649530 GCF_000696795.3 Halyomorpha halys | reverse complement strand
TAACATAATGATAAAATAATATATACAATATTTACAGAATCGACCTGAGGATCCCTGAGCCCGCTCTATCCCCCACGTGTGAGGGGTAGAGCAGAGCCCAAGAGATCCCAGCGCATCCCTCTCGCCGCATCACTGGTAATGGGCCAGTGGAGGCTGAGCAAGTGCTGCATGTCTCTAATAATTATTTTATAACACTATATTTATTCATTCTGAGGTTTGGCACTGGTATAACAATAAGTAGAAAAAAATATTCCGCGTTGAGAAGCTCTGAGATTTCACATCGTTACTATTAGAGAATCTTTGTCACAAAAACGTATTCCTCCCACCAAATTCAAAGTCGAAAACGGGAGAACGGGAGTTACCATATCCATCTTGCCGAAGACCGGGGGCTCAGATACAAGTCAGGATAATATTTATCGAACTTTTGTTGGAATTCTTATCTATGAATAAAGGTTTAAGAAAAAAGACTAGATGTTAATTCGATTAGAAAAACGATTAAAAAATACGAATAGATATATAGTCATAAATTTTAAACTAAAACTTCTTCTGGGACTACAGAGAAGTCCTTGGCGGTAGTAATCCACTTAAGAATGCCCGCTCGCCACAAATTTAAGAACTCTACAACAATGTAGACTTTAAGATTTACTTTAATTATTAAAAAAATTAATAATAATAGAAATTAACAAGAATATACTTGTTACAAATTAGGAAGGATTAACTTACTGTGAAGTTACTTCATGTGTAGCAGTAGCTATTAAAATAATTCCAACCATTTTTATTTGTATGACCATTGAAGACTATGAAGGGAATATCAAAGTATATTTCTTTGGGGCACCACAAAATAAATGTTGACTGATCCAAGTGAGCACTCTGAGACTCTCCCTAACGTACTCAGCCACCACGTCCTCTAACAAACCACTTCGTATATGTTGTTAGTTCTTGAAGTTTGGGGAATCACATATTCCTCCTTTAGTCTCGATTTAAAAATACATAGATTTAGTAGGATTAATGGTCTCATGTTTCTGATTTACTGTCCAGTAATTTTCCTTTCATGTATATATTTAATAATGATGAAATAAAGAACGTCAGCCGAGTATGCAGATTAATGAGACTTCCAAATCATTTCTATTGCCTATATTCAAAATTACCTGTATTGTAAGATCAATATTTTTTTATTATGAGAATAAATTCATGAGGAAGAATTTTTTTTTTAAATATAGACGTGTCAAGGGAAATGATTCTGCGTATGCATAAGCGAAATAATGCATAAATAGTGGCTGAAATTTATTAACATTAATAATGTTAAACATTCTTACATTAATTCCAAACTTTTGGCCGAATCATTTTCCTGCCTTTGTTTATCATTTTCCATACATGTGTGATCGACGAAGAAAAACCGAAATTGATTTAGAGGCTTTACTTTTCAAGACACGTGTAATCCGAATAAAAATAAATCTCTCTATCCACTATACGCCTTTCGTATAGTTATTTCCCAAAACTATTGGATCAATTTTTTTGAGATTTTGCTAAAAACAGATTGGCCACTCTGCAATAATCCTCGGAATTTGTAATTACTATTCGTTTCCTATTGGACCTCGATTCGATGTTTCCTACGGCAATATCTCGACCATTTTTGCCGGGAGTTAAAGCCAACAACAACAGAACACAGTGTATAATTGAGTACACCCCCTACTCGAGTTGGAAGGACTAATGTGTACTGCTACAAGCACTTCCTTCAAGTTTTCATGATTATATGACATTCTTCTCCTAAATGTTTAGATAGTTTTAACTGTTCCTTTGTCTCTTCCAAAGATAAGAACAACTATTTAATCTATTAACTTTCAAAATTCCCCAGGAGTCAGCTTATCACGGTCTAAGAAACCGTATCGCATTGTTTACTCTTCATTTCCTGGGAAACCCATGTTTATTTTATTGTATTTATTTATTTTTACATTTTATGGTATTTCGATAATTATTATTTGAATTTCCTTTCTATAAATTCTTCTTTGTTTACTTTATTATGCTCCATTTCTTTAGATATTGGTTTTTGAGTCAAATTAAAATAGGTAATAAATTCATCCAAAGAATGTTTGTCTTGAATTTTTATTTCTAAGCCCCTTATACTGAGATGTAATACTTGAAACTGGAGTGGAGGAGGGGTTAGAGAGAAATTAGTGAAATAAATCAACAGCCAGAGATCTGCGGGTGGCGCCGGTTCGAATCCGCCTGAGGGGCGAAAACGCTAAAAACTCATTTGCGGCTATATGTTTGTGACACGATTATCTTTCGAGAGGATGGATCGATTTTGTTGTTTCTGTTTCTAAGTCGTTTCTTTTCGGTCCCTGATACCACCGTGCCAAATTGGGCAGTGGCAATCAATAGTACATAAACCTGTTTTTATAGACTTCACCACCAGAAAGGCTCTAAGAATTGTATGCAATTTCTCTAAAGTTTTTCCCTTAAAAACATTTTTTATACAGCATATTCCCGAGAAAAATTATTAAAGACGATACCAATTTTATTTGTATAATACAAAAAGCTACATGAGAAATTCTATATAATCACTCTAAAAGTAATTAACTTCTTCACATTTTTTTTTTTTTATAAATCTCATGGAACATTCAGAATGTTCATTTAAAATATAACTAAATTATCACAGATAAACGAAACCAAATAAAAATCCATAATCGAACTAATATTAGCGTTGAAACATCAATCTATTGTTTCGTACTAGATTTGCAGTCAAATCGATGAGGAAAGTAAAGATACTACGTTTTTTCTATTGCGCAGTGCGAAAAGAAGATAATACCCTGTGACAATAGAATAGCCCAGTGAAAAAGGAAACAAACAAGCTATTTATAGAATGCTTTCCATGTCTATTTACTATAGACTTACTTTGTCCAGGTGCATTTACTACAATAATAATTAACTAACACTTAGTCATCAAGTGTTGAAAACTGTCAGAATGGATCAATCAAAGACTATTATGATTTGTTTGTCCCTTTCATTCACAACCTTTGTTTGAAAAGGGTGTATATTATTTTCTCTTTTGCAGTCTCAGCTGGGAAACTGTCATTTCGACTCTATCATATTGATATACTGGTTCAGAACAAGCGTTTTGTATGCTGCTTGGCTTTGGACCTTCGAATCTCCTTCAACCAATATTCCTCTCAAGCGAGTTACTATATGTTTCTCTCCTGCTCATATTGTGTTTAAATACATCCTTATGATAGAAATAAAGATCATGGATTTTAGAAGAGTAGTCGAATAGAATACTTGGATGACATTCTCGGAAAGAAGTTGTTCATATTAGTGTTTAGATAGTTGTTGCACGTAGCATATCAAAGCCTCTGTATTTTCTCTCTTCAAATGAAGTAAAGTTTACCAAAGGTCACACTGAGGCTGCATCTTAGTGACCCTTTACGATATCTGAAGACTAGTTCCTTTTAGCGTTGTGTTGACATCAGAAGACTGGTAACCTTCCGGCTACCTTCCGTCTATCCTACCAGGGGGGAGGCATTACTCCACTCTGCTTCAAAGCAAAAGTAAAGCTAAAAGGAAGGTTTGGATTGAGATTAATAGGAATTTCTGCTAGTGTAATTTAAACTAAAGCAGAAGGCAGCGAGTGATTGGATGGTACTCTCTACTTTAATACTTTCTCATTTGCCACGCCCCTGAAAGGCACATAAGGCACGCCTTTTTTGCTCCACATTTTCTATCAATTTACCCCCGCCGTTATAATCCTCCTTCCAAGATCCTAACCAATACCTAGATATCACGTAAGGGAGGGATATAACAATATATATCACAATGTTCAATTTAAGAATTTTAAAAAAAGACATATAAAATGTAGACAGTAAATTTAATCCCAGGATAGGAACCAGATTGTGGCAAGGAGGGCGACACTAATAAACGGTTTAATAAATTACTAGACATTTACTACACTAATAAATTACTATACATTTATAGGCAATAATAAATTACAGACGAATTTATAGTTTTAGATCTTTCTCTCCCCGGACTTCTCCTTCATCACAGATATTATCATTTTCTGGACTCTGAATCGGGCTCATAGATTATTCATCTTTCCGCTTCTGTTTCAGGCCATTTTATCAAGCGCTTGCATTGTCTCTGATTGCAAAAGGAGTCTTTGAGCGCTACTTCTGCTTCAAGATTTCATCTAACAAGATGAAGTAACTATAAATTTGTAAATTAAAAAGAAATCTATTGTATCAAGATAACCATCAAGGGAGTCTTAGTAGACAACAGTATAAGGATAAACAATTATGAATCAGATACAAAGCATAAGAAGAATCTCTTTAACTTTCGAAAGAAATTAAAAACAGTTTTATATAATTATTTTTCATATACGCTAGTTATCCAAAAAAAAAAAATTTTTTTAATTTTATCTTCTGTCGAAATATAATGTTTATCTGAGAATCTTTGATCAGTTTTCCTCCTTTCTCAGAACTGAACTCGCTTATCCAGGTCACAAGGACGAGTTCGCAGCTCCTAATCATTTTATAAATTGACTGAAGATATCGTCAGGAATTTGAAATGTATAACGCATCGGCATCAATTCAATACATTTCAATCTCCATTGACATATAACCTATAATTTTTAAGTTAAAAAATTTTTTATTCTTCTACTATTTTAAGAATTTAAGTAATTAAAACTACGTTAAATAATATTAAATTTCTCAAAATTCAATTAAAATTAATTTAAGACAATAAATAGTTTTTGCCAGCTGTTTGACTAGAATACCTCACTTAGCGACATTTCGGACGGACCGTCCATCTTCAGGCAATAATTATCAAGATAGTTTAGATATAAATGTAACAAATTTAAATTAAAATATAACAAAACTTTGTTGCATTTAAATTAAATTTTTTTTACATTGACAACTAAATAGATTTAATCTAACTTCTGAAAGGTATTTAGAAGTTTTACTTCAAAACTATAAATTAAAGTTTTGTTGCATTAATTTTCGGAAAATGGTAAAAAAAGTCTTCTTAGCTATTAATATTTTACTATGGATAATTAAACGAACGAAGATAGACATTAGAAACTAATTTTCTATTCTAATAGGCTATATATGTTAATAGACTCCATATTTAATGGTTCCTCAGATACAAATTAAAAAGAATACAATTTTTTTTTCGAATAAAAGAAATTGAACTCAAGTGAATGTACCTTAAATTAGTTTGCAATGATCGAGTTCCATCGTTATAGTTTCTATGATATTTACCAAAATTAATTTACAAAATATTAGAAAAAAAATTAAGAAGTTTTGAAGAAGTGAATCTCGTATTGATTCCCCACAAAACTTTTATATGATATAAAAAAAAATTCAAGACAGCTACCTAAAAGACCTATTTTGTACGGTTTGGTTTATCTAGAATTTTAGTTTATCAAAGAACATAAAAGTTCAATTTTCGTTCACTATTAACAACAGTTAGAGACCGGGGTCATTCACAATGACTTTAAATTTAACAAAGAAAGCTAATGAGTTCTGACCTTACAGTGTTCTGGATTTTCTTAACAAAAATACTACTTAAAGAATATTGCCTATCTATACAACCAACAGAACTTCACAAAGTAAATATCTTTAAATGAAGTCATCATAATTATCATTATTTTTTTATTAAATTAACTTCATTATAACATTATTTTTTTCTTCCTCACCACGAAAGATAAACATGTTCTGTATTCTACAGGAAATGGACTTTTCACTCATAATTTTTGTCAAGTACGTAAGGCAGTGTAGTTGCCATTTTTACTCGGTTGATGCACAATAACCTATATTTTCAGGTTTAATAATAAATTTCAAATTTAAAGAAATTTTTATTATATAAATAAATTTAATTTATTTTTCATTTGAAAATGAAATCTACTGAAAACGCATGTGTGTCAATAAAAATACTTTAGAGCATTTTTATGCGAAAGTATGCAATAAAACAGGATAAAATTATTACTGGACCATTTTTAAATAAATCCATAACTTCTTTCCAAATTTCGGCAAGATCAAGAGATAGTGATTCCAAGAAAAGTGTAATTACGCATACGAACGCGAAATTAGTCTGACAAAATCGATATGAGATCAATTAATAGCCAACTCGTACAATCCCTGAACATTTCATCAAACTATTTGATCGATAATGCCCTAGCACAAAGTTGATCACAGACAGACCGACACAGAACTCAATTTGGTTCTTGATTTCAAAATCGTAAAACGGAAGTAAACATTTTTTTTTCTTTCCCAGTATGAATACGAAGATTCTTTACCTTCGATAGTGTCTGGCAGTATTCAATTTGTATTTTTAATTTTTTTATTTCATCCCCTGCATCCCTTTTCTGGCATAGGCAACCCGGGATGCAGGCATAGAGCACCGAGAAAAAAAATTGTTTAGCATAATCGATTGAATTGATCTATATATAGTTAATCCAAATTTTGATGAAATTTTCAGGAAATTTTCGAATTTTTTTAGGATGGTACTGAGTTGGTCCCATATTGAGTTTATCAGAATCTTCGCTACGTTTGCTTACGCATGCGTAAACGTACTTTTATCACCTGTATTTCAAATATTCAGAGTTGTCGCAAAATTTAAAAGGAAGTTGGAAATTATTGAGGAGATGGTCTAGTTAATTTTAACAAATGTCATTCACTACGTTTTGCTTCAACACACGTTCCTCCCGTAGTCATTGTTCTAGAACCACAAACCAAAAATTATTAAAAATTTAACATAATCAAATTTATCTAACCAGCTGAACGATCCCTTCACGTTACATTAATTCCATGGCGTTAGCCATTGGCTACAGCTAGACTATACTACCTTAACTGGACTCAAATCAACACCTTATACGTAATACCACAAGGCATTCAAAGGGAAAAGACGCACTAAAGTATTCATATATATTTCTTGTGTTATGTATGTATGAACTAATATGTTATTACTCTTAACGAAGGGTACGAAAAAAATAAAATAAAATAATCATATTTATCCTTAAACCTTGAAATACAAGTCATTATATTTGTACCTACCCAGTAGGAACGGTTAAGAGAGAATACTGACATTTATATATTGGTATATTAGCAGGCTTTTATTAATTTTTTTCCAATCTGTTTCAGAGAAAAAAATATGATCAGAAATTAACTAACAAATATGAACACTGATCTGAAATTGTTAAAAAAGCATTACCATTAAACAAGTCCATACATATATTTCATGATTAGTGTAAAAGAAGTAAATAGTTTTTGAGATAATGTGCTATTTTTAACTGAACTTTGCTATTATTATGCACCTGATTAAGTTAATCTTTATTGAGATAGCTCATTAACCTCCTTCGCTTTTAACCCAACATTATTCTTAGCCTGTTTTTTTATATTATTAGTTTTTATGTTATCTTCTCTGAGTCAACAGTTCAAAGATAGTGAGTCAAAAAAAATGTTAACAGGTTCACGTAACACACCATAATTACATTACCGATTACAGATAAATCGGACCGCATATGGCCGCCTTGCACTTTTATGATTTTATTGAAATTTTTGTTTTTCGTTGTGCATAAACATAAAAAAATTCGACAAAAAAAATTTGGATGAGTCATTGTTATAATGCGCATATTCTACAATGAATTAAAGTTCATAGATATATTTAATATATCTACTTTTTTGATAATCCATATTACTTAACCAACAAAACCTTATACTGACCTCTACATACCATATGTCCAGGACGTTCTTTCATCCAGATATTCCAACTTTTATTAGAACATTATTCGCCTTCCATATGCCTTAGAACAATTCCTGAGCCCCACCCATCCATTAATTGTCCATGAAGATTGAAACGGCATCGGCCCCGAGTCCCTTTGTGAGGTGAATTGCTGTTGGAGTCCTGCCATTGGCCAGCTTCTCCACACAAGTCATGTGCTTAAGAAAGGCTCCCCCTCACTTCAAAGATAACCGGTAGGAGACCAGGGCAGCCATCTTGATCCCCAAAAGATAGGGCTAAGAACCAATAGAGTAGCCATCTTGACCTGTACAGGGGAAGAAAGAGACAGAACTTTTCAAGTAGGTCTCTTCTGATAATTGTCATGAGGGAGTAAAACTTCACACTCAGGCGAGACAGGCGGCGGCGGCGGCAGAAGGATGAGGAGAAAGAACCAAGAGAGAAACTTTCTTCCATCTTCATATTCACACCAGAACAAACCTTCAAGCTCCAAGAATATCTCAAACAAGTAAAGTGTTACTTTACATACTTTCATCAATTAATGTAATGAAACCAAATTTATAACTAACATATATTATAACCACTTTTGTTCAAACCTTACAACAAATTGTTTTAGAAAGCTTAAAAGAGAATAGAGGTTATTTCATTTGAAAAGCCTATGATATCAATTTATTATAAATACAGTTCATTCCATCATTACCAGCAAATTATAAGTAATTCTGTATTTAAACCAGGTTACCAGCATAATAATTAATTTTGGGAATATCCTCCAACTTTTGCTCTTGGGAATATCTGAGTTAAACATCATGGGTATATACAGCTTAAATCCTATCACAGACCACTGGCTTTCAAAACCAGTGATACCGCTGGATTCTTTTGGAGTTGCCTTCCTTTCCACACAAAGTTAGCAAAGCTTGATCTCAGTTTCCATAGCTAAAGATACAAAAGTGTATTTATTTTATTTTTGCTTAAATTTAATCGTCTTTACCTTGCATATAAATTATTCCATTATTTAATCACTTTTATTTTACTTCACTTAAAAAAAAAATTACACCTCCAACCTATGAAGGGTCAGGGGTGCAGTACTATTCCTAGACCTATTTGGTCAGAATAACACTCGGTCGCCAGATTTTTACCAACTTTATGAGGTTGATAGATCCCAGAGGGCTCCCGAATCCACAGGGCTGACTCAACGGCTACACCAGTAGCCTCCATGTCTATGCTACGTATATCACTTAAGTTGTTACGATGATTACAGACTCATATAAAATTATGTCTTTTTAATAAATGTTTTTAAAGAGTCAAATCACCATGAAGGGTGAAAATATTATAAAACAATCCTAAACAGATTACAATACTACATTTCATTACATTTGATTCACAAATATAATTTCATAGGTCGAAATTTATTTTTAAAAAAAATTATTTCTAAAGATATTTTACGACTTTTGATCTATACAAACAATACCCAAGGCGCTAAAGCAGTGCAAAGTACATATGTAAAGTTTCGATTCATTTTATTGAGCCGCTTCGTCAGAGGCCGACAAGAACAAGAAAATCTAAATGGAAAAATGAGGTTTCAATTAGTTTCAATTGCGATGAATTTTTGAAAATTGTTCTCTTCTAGTTTAAAGTTTGTCTACGTAAAGTTTCAACCTCTTAGTTACATTTCCAGAGAAGCAGATACCCGAAATCACATAGTCACAGATGTTTATCGTTTATTGATATATTTTTTGCTTGCTTGGGTGGAACGCCATCAAAATTTGGTGTATCGTTAATAATTGAAAATAAATGGATATTTTTATATTTAAATAAAACTAGCAGACCTTAGTTTGGAGATGAATTAGCCAATATCTACAGTAATAGGGATAATCATATAGGTAGAACAATTCCTTTATGATGAACCATAATGCAGAACATTTAAACGATTTTATTTATTGTCTCTCATCCAACATTATTCTTTGTCTCTTTTTATTTTACTTTATCATCTCAAAGTCAATAGTTCAATGATAGCGAATCCAAAAAAAAAATTAGGCAGGTTCAGATAACATCAAATCATCTACTCCAGGTCTGGCCACCACGCGGTCAGCGGACCGCAAGTGGCCCACCGCGCGGTTTTATCTGAACATTTTTTCTTTCTGTAGTTAAAACAAAAATGCTTCTTATCATATTTTATCTCACATTCGATGTGTTATCACACACATTAATCTGATCAAACTAAAATTCGTTACAAATACGTAATCTCGGTAAGAACATGATATATCCTCGGTGAAAAAGTGGCATAGCTAAAAATATTGTTAACTTGGGTTTAGTTGCTTTCTAATGTATTTTCCTATTCTCTTCTCAATGCCAAAAAGATTTAATTGAATAACGACACTAATTAAATATAAAAACATGATCAATTAATTTTTTATGGATGTAAGATATATCAGCTGCCATATATTTTCAACGGTAATTATAAAGGTTTACAGATATCGCAACTTTGACTTTGTACCGACGATATCAATCAAATAAAATACCAAGTTAAGGTTTTTAAATTTTAAAAAGAATGACACAATTCTGAGGAATTGATTTTGAAGCTACAAGCTTGTGATAATTTCAAGAAATAGTTTGTTTTTTTTTTTACAAAGAAAATGGAAGAAGTTTGAAGTTTTTTATATGGTATTGGTGGTGATTCCTAAGACTTCAATCTCCATACCATTTATCGATATGAAATATTAGACCCTCTTCACCCAGTCTCTGAAACAGATTGTAAGTCTATTGTCGTTTGCCAGCAATATACGCAGCAGATTGTTTATGATATCTTCGGTGCAAAGAGGCGTATCGGCAAATTTTCAAGAACATTGTGTTTAAATTGTTATTGCAGATATAAAAAAGGAGTTAATTTCTAATTGCGATTATAAATGAATTGATTCTAAAACGTAATCGAGTAATCATTTCTACGAAATCGACTTTATTCTCAGCAGCATTAGGTATCCTTAAAAATACAATACAAAAATAAATAAAATAAAAGTATACACATTCTAAAACTAATTAGGCAATTCATGGACGTGCCTAGAGGGGGCAGGAGAGGGCAGCTGAAGTGGAAAAAAAATAATTAAATTTAATATTTTTAAATATTAAAAATTATACAGTTTTCACAGCTGAAATCCCAACCCATCCTAACACTATCCTCACCATGTATGCCTATTGTCAGTGCACAATGATCCTTACATTGTATCCCAAACCCTCCAATCCCACATCACCACCCTTGAAGAATGGTGCCAAAACTGGAGGATTAAAATTAATTCCAATAAATCCCAACAAATCACATTTACCTTTCGTTGTAAACCCATAACTTCTTGCCCTATAGTATCCTTTAATAATATCCCTCTTATTCCTGTCGAACAGATCCGTTACATAGGACTACATCTGGACAAACGACTGATTAACAAACGTCTATTACAACATTTACTAGACAAACGGTCTAAATTGTCAATCCTTTACAAAAGACTGATCTACATGACTATAATAAGGCCTATCTGGACATAAAGAGTTGAGCTTTGGGGCTCCACAAAACCATCAAATTCCTCCCCAATCTAATCCTTACAGTTCCAAATCCTTCGTAAAATCCTTAATGCTCCTTACTTTGTCACAAATCAAGTCATCCATCAGGACCTCAATGTTCCATATGTTGCCGATTTGGCCAGAACCAGATACCATTCCTTCCATGATAAACTTCTCAACCACCCAAGTCCACTTGTTACTAACCTGGCTTCTCCTTCATTGCCTAATAATCCTCCTAGGCGTCTGAAAAGAAGATGGCTTCGAGATCTTCTCCTCTAGAAATGTTATTGGAGTTCTATCAGTGGGTAGATTCTCCACATGTTTGTATCATGTCACTATGTCACCTACAGCAAATTTACTTGTTGTATATATTTGTATACAGTTGTAAATAACAATAAATAAATTATTTTAAAAAAATATATTAAAAAAGAGAAAAATATAAAGTTGTAAATATAATATATGCAATATATACAAATAATCTGGGCCTTAAATGCATGCCTTCCGCTGACAGATAAAAAAAAATGTAGAGGAGATAATCTATTAACTAGACTAGGACCTATAGAACTCTTTTTTACTTACAAAAGCCCTGATGATGACCTGCAGGGTGGGTTGAAACGTTAGCTATGAATAGATGGCGATTTTTCCTAATTGTTTTTCTTCATCGCACCAGTCATCATCTCTTTCCACTGCGCTCTCGGTAAATTATCTATGTATAATAATATTTTATTTTGGATTATGCTTTTTCATTAACTTTTTATTTTTCTGAACTAATCAATCAGCCATCTTCGGCGACCTACGTTTTATTGCTTCATGTTTTCTTAAATATATTGAGAATTAATTTGTCGGGGTTGTCTGGTCTTAGGCGATTTCTCCAGCCTGATATTTCTTTACAGAAGGCCCACGACAAGGCGTATTCATTATTAGTTAGAAAGGAAGGCCGTGCCAGGGGATGAGCCCTGGACACTGACGCAGGTAGAGGAGTTCTAGGTGAGAGAGTCTGAGGCAGAGTAACAGTCTAGTTGCCGAGATGAAGCGGACGGACTAGAGCCGGGGAGAGACGGGAAATTACACTGGTTGCGGAGATGAAGCGTACGGACCAGTGTAACCGTTAGGAAGTAGGTTACAATCTTAGTTGCGGAGATGAAGCCGACGGACTAAGATTGCTGGAGAGTAGGAGAGGGGATAGGCCATCGTCTTAGGTGTGCGTACAGAAATAACAACTTTAGCGAGCATAGATTGGCAATAAACTTCTCTATCTCAAGCAGTGTATACGCCACCTGTGCCATGACTAGACCCAGGAAAGGAGGTGGATCTACGATCGAATTGGGTTTTTATTTTTTTTGTTTTTTTTTCTTACCTCCTAAATTTTATTTAACTAAACATTTACAAATATATATAACTTATATCTAAGGGATATATACACTTTTTACATACAATTTATAACTTGTATGTAAAAAGTGCATATATCCCTTAAATTTAAGTTACAATTGGGGTTTTTTTTTTTTTTTTTTTTTTTTTT